>NC_056748.1:742946020-743123520 GCF_019279795.1 Protopterus annectens
TAAAAAAAGGATACAGATTCCACTTCCACACCTTGCCAATAAAAAGAGGAATGCCAAACCTGCCACAAAATCTAAGGGCAGAGGCTCAAAAACAAATTACAGCTGTCATGGCCGTGAGAGCCATTCAGAGGGTACCAACTCAAGAGCAAGGCCAAGGATCTTACTCAAGACACTTCCTAGTACCCAGAAAAGAAAATGCTTGGAGACCAATTTTGGACCTTTCAATCCTAAACACGTACTTACAAGTTCCCAAATTCAAGATGCTAACACTACAGCAGCTACTTCCCATGTTGGGCAAGGAAGCATGGCTGGTAACGTTGGACCTCAAGGAGGCATACCTGCATGTCCCTATCAGACAAAGTTGCAGAAGATACTTCTGTTTCATTGCAGGTTCAACCCATTATCAATTCTCTGCACAGCTCTTTGGCTTATCTACTGCGCCCAGAGTATTCACAAAATGCCTGGCACTAGTAATTGCATACTGCAGACAAAAAGGAATTCAAATATATCCATACCTGGATGACTGCCTCATCCAAGCAGAAATAAAAGACATTCTCTTACAACATCTGGCATTTGTGAAGCATCTACTAAATTGTCTGGGGTACACAGTAAACGAAAAGAAGTCAAAACTAGTACCCGCTAAAAAAATGACATTCCTAGGTGCCAGCTTGGACACAACGGCCCAGAAGGCTCATCTTACACCAGACAAGCAATTACAACTGACTCAATATTTCCAGACAATGGCAACAAAGACCCAATTAACTGCAAGAAAAATTCTGCAGGCTTTGGGCTTCATGGCATTTTGCATTCTGATAATACCATTTGTAAAAATGCATGTGAGGAAATTACAGTGGTACCTAAAAAGCGTATGGTCTCAACACAGCTACAGCTTGGACACAGTGATATCTCTCATTCCCTGCCTTCAACAGGAATTTCTATGGTGGGCACAGGCATGTCACCTCAACAAGGGTCAGCCTTTCACCTTGCCCCCACCCAGGCAAACTATCACAACAGATGCTTCAGACTATGCCTGGGGGGCACCCATGGCAGGGCAATGCATTCATGGCCTATGGACTGCAGAACAAAGAAAACTGCACATAAACCAAAAAGAGATGCTAGCTGTACAGAAAGCTCTGACAGCCTTCAAGGATCTACTACAGCCAGGACAACTTGCAATAAAGACGGACAACACCACAGTAATGTGGTACATAAACAAACAAGGGGGCACCCATTCCTACCCTCTTTGCAGGGGGCACACATTCCTACCCTCTTTGCAGGCAAGCAATAATCTTATGGAACACAGCTCTGGCCTACCAAGTCCAGTTACAAGCTCAATTCCTGCCAGGACAGAAAAACACATTGGCAGACGACCTAAGCAGAAACATCAAAGATCCCCATGAGTGGAAGCTAGACCCACAAATATTTACAATGATAACTCAAAGATGGGGTCTACTAAATATAGACCTGTTTGCCAGTCCTCAAAACTACCAGCTGACAAAATTTTGCTCAAGGACATTCCACCATCAAGCTTGGAAAGTGGACGCTCTCTCCTTCAGTTGGAAAAACCTGACAGCATATGTCTTTCCTCCATTGCCTCTTCTCACAAAGGTACTTTTGAAGGTCAAAAAGGAGAAACCTCGAATGATTCTCATAGCCCCAGACTGGCCACGCCAGCACTGGTACCCGCTACTGAAGAATATGGCTCACAGCCCACCATGGATATTGCCTCAAATACCTCATTTGCTCACGCAGCAGAACAAGCAGATTCTACACAGCCAGATCAAAACCTTAAACCTGGCTGCATGGCAAATCAATTAAGTATCCAACCTGCATCTTTCACAAGCAGTACTGGATGTTTTTCTAGAAGCCAGGAGGCCAAGCACCAGGAAGGTTTACTCGGACAAATGGAAAAGGTTTTCTGCTTGGAACCAAGCTAAAGACCAAGACACAACTCAGCCTCATATGCCTCGCATTCTGCAGTATTTAGCTGAGATGTTACATAAAGGACTTTCCTTCTCCTCAATTAAGATCCATGCATCAGCTATTTCCGCTCACTACGACACAAATCCACCTTTATTTTCAAATCCTCTCCAAAGGCAGTTCCTCAGAGGGGCAAAAAAACATTAGACCACCTAGAAGAGCTCCTACACCAACATGGGACCTCAACTTTGTTCTGGAAAAACCAACGCTACCTCCCTTTGATCCAGCTTTTTCTGCAGACCTTCAGTTCCTATCTTGTAAGACTGCCCTGCTCCTGGCAATAACTTCTGCTAGGAGACTCTCAGAATTACAGGCACTTATGGCAGTGGAACCTTTCTTCATTTTTCATCAAGACAGAGTTTCTCTACGAACTGATCCTTCCTTCATGCCTAAGGTGGTTTCCAGTTTAGCTTTAAATCAAACCATCCACCTACCCACTTTCTTCCCCAATCCACAGAACAAAGGTGAGAGACTCCTGCACTCCTTGGACATTCACAGGCAGCTTCGTTACTACTTGGATAAAACTAAGGCTTTCAGAAAATCTGACCAGCTCTTTGTTTCCTATGCTTCTCAAGGGAGAGCCATATCCAAGCAAACCATTTCTAAATGGATAGGCCATTGAATACGATTCTGCTATACCCATCATGGGAAACCAGTTCCTCCTACCATTAGATCCCACTCTACCAGGGCAGCAGCTACCTCTACAGCCTTTCTCAGGGGGGTTCCTACCAAGGAAATTTTAGAAGCTGCAACTTTGAGGTCTGTACACACCTTCACCAAACACAATCACTTACCTCTTTATTCTAAGTCCAGGGCAGGCTTTGCCACTGCAGTTCTGCAGGGCCTCATTGCCTCCACTAACCCTCTATGATGCCTCCACCCTACCTTTGCTTTGGGACTCTATCCAAGTGTGATGACTGCAGCAGGGTAACATGAACATAGTACAGTTTTGTACCTACCATAAATGTAGATGTTCGAGTATTCACCCTGCTGCAGTCCAGGTTACCCTCCCTCCCTCCAACCCCTCTGATCTACTGGCTAAATCTTTGCTATGCCTTACTGATGTATTTGCTTATAGCTGAAGGGATTTTGTGTCTGTACAGTGTTCACACCTTTTGGTACTAATTTGGATCACCCTTTTGGGGGCACCTGACATCTGGGGCAAGAAAAACTGAAGAAAATGGCGTTGGTTGCAATATATATACCCCTGGCGCACTGAAGTTAGGGATGAGGCGACGGCAACCTACGTCGGACCAAGACTTGGGTTATCCTGTTGTCAGGTGGTCCCGCAGTCGGCCGGATTTCCAAAGTGTGACTACTGCAGCAGGGTGAACATTCTAACATCTACATGTATGGTAGGTGGAGGGCTGTGTTGAACCTAACTCCCCTGCAGAGGATCTCCCTTTTGGGGAAACTGTCACTAAAATGAAAGACCACTTAAGTGGCAATCCTCTGATACGAGTGATGTTCAGTAAAGGTTTTATGACTTTATTCAAAGCCTCTAAAGAGTTAGAAGGCATCCCTGACTGTGCTGCCAAAGCTTCCCTGATGGCTGTCCTCTCTCAAGTGAATAGACACTCCCTGAGTTGTAGCTATGATGCAGCTGAAGCCTCAGCCAGGTCAGCTGCATCAGCTTCAGTATTAAGAAGATACTGTCATGGCTGTGACTGCAGCCTCTCCCAGAAGATTTCAGGGCCAAACTTCTAGACACGCCTTTGGACCACTCGGCACTTTTTGTTGAAAAATTGTCTGATCTTTTCAAATCTTTACAACAGAAAGGTAAAGAATTACAGGACTTTGAAACATATCCTGGTCTTGCCTATTCCAGAGGAACTACCCATCTAAGACCCATTTTATCAGGAAATCCTCCAGGCCTGCTGCTTCACGGTCTAAAAGACCCCTTAGAATACTGCCTCCTCTGTCTAGGCCATCTCAGTCTTCCAGTCAAAGGCCTCCCTTTCCTGATAGGGCAGGTAGAGTCTGACTTGTCAGAATTTCAACCCCCCCCCCCCCATTCTACCCTTCTCAGTCTCCCTGCTTGGTCACTCATTACCACAGACAAATGGGACCTGTCCATCCTGCAGGATGGCTACTTCATGTCCCGGATCTATTGAGAATGGGCATCCCACACCCCCACTCAACTACCCCTCCATCAGGTGCTACAAACCCTACTCCATCAGGGTACCATAGAGCTAGTTCTGGCACAAGTAAAAAGAAAAGGATTCTATTCAGAATCTTTTTGGTACCCAGAAAGGAAGGTCCATGGAGGCCAAATTTAGACCTTTCTTGCCTCAACCCCTTCCTAAAGGTCCCTAATTTCACAATGCTCTCCCTACCCACTCTTTCCACTTATCCTTCCACAAGGGTTCGTGGTAGCCCTGGACATTAAAGGATGCTTACCTTCACATGCCTGTAAAGCCCACCTTCAGGAAATACCCAAGGTTCTTGGTGGGCCCACATCACTTTCAGATGTTCTTCATGTTTGACTGTTGCAGTCATTACATTTAGGTTATCTGCTTGTAGTAGCCCTCAGTCAGCCTGATTAACAAAGTCTTGGGTCCTGCGTTGGTTGCTGTCTTCCATGACGTCAGATCGTCAGGAGTATAAAACATGCAGCCGAAGCCATTACATTAGTCCTTTCTTGCAAACTGCTTCTGCTACCACACAGCAAGTACCAGTCGGCCGACTCCTGAAATTTTCATTTTCGAGTTTCAGAACCAAAGTCTTTCAACTAAAGCCAAGTACCCTGTTGGGGAAACTTTGTCTTGCTCCTTACTGATGTCAGTAAAAGTTAATAATTGCATTACTTGTGTAAAGCAAATACCCCAAAGATTTTTATTTGTACTGTATTCCTTGCCTAGGCTCTGACCACGATGTACCTTGCAGTCTGTTTTGTGCTTTAATCAGTGCACTATCCATTGTCTGTATATTTTTGCCTCTAAATATTTCGGTTCTCTGTTTAATTATCCAGAAATGTTGGTTAGCCATCCGACAACAGGTATTCCGAAAAAAATGCAAAGATAGACAGAGACAGGCTGCCTAGGTGCAAAGCTTCTCCTAAGCTAGTCGCCAGTTCGCCGGTACTCTGTGGTGCTTTCGCAGCCCCTGATGCCCGCTACTTCAGGTATGCAGGCCTCTACTGAGACCCATTCGGAGTCCGGTATGCAGAGAGATGCTTCAACTGTGGAACCTGTAGATGTGTCTACCTTGGATGGGTTCAGAGCCGCTGTGCAGGCACAGTCTTCTGAGGGTATATTCAGGCCTACTGACTTGCATATTAAACCAACGCCATCTTCTTCTAGGCTTAAAACTCAAACTGCTTAGGAAACCGACACCCAGACCTCATGGTCAGGCCTCTATGCTTAAAAAAACAAAAGAATGGCTGAAGACCATATTACTTTAATCAGGAGAAGCCAACCTTCCCCCTCTAAGAGACCTAGGACTGAATTTGCTTGTGATACTTCTGACCAGAATTCTGAAATTTGTCTCCTCTGATGGCCAGGATTTACCCTCATCTACCTGAGGATTCTGATGCCGAGGATTCCATTCCCTCTGCTACACCCTTGAGGATTTTTTCTTTTGGTGAAACCTTGCCTACTCTTGGGAACATTTTCACTGGGAAAGCCAGGATTTCTGTCTCTGTCTGTCTCTGTCTGTCTCTGTCTGTCTCTGTCTGTCTCTGTCTGTCTCTGTCTGTCTCTGTCTGTCTCTGTCTGTCTCTGTCTGTCTGTCTCTGTCTGTCTGTCTCTGTCTGTCTGTCTCTGTCTGTCTGTCTCTGTCTGTCTGTCTCTGTCTGTCTGTCTCTGTCTGTCTGTCTCTGTCTCTGTCTCTGTCTGTCTGTCTCTGTCTGTCTGTCTCTGTCTGTCTGTCTGTCTGTCTGTCTCTGTCTGTCTGTCTCTGTCTGTCTCTGTCTGTCTCTGTCTGTCTGTCTGTCTGTCTCTGTCTGTCTGTCTCTGTCTGTCTGTCTCTGTCTGTCTGTCTCTGTCTGTCTCTGTCTGTCTCTGTCTGTCTCTGTCTGTCTCTGTCTGTCTCTGTCTGTCTGTCTCTGAAAAGAGGCTTGGGGATTTCTTCTGCCCAACACAGGCCTTTAGCTATTTCTCCTGTGCTGGACATTGTTGACTATCCCTTTTCGGAATCTCGCTTGGCCTCTGAGTCTTTACCTCCTGCTCCCAGAAAACCTGATAGATATTACAGGGTTCCTGTTTCTCATAAGTTCCTTTTTAAAAATCCTACTGTGGACCCCGGAGACCATTTCACAGGGACCCAAGGGCATTAAGGCTACTACTGCCAAAAATCCTATCCCTCTGATAGAGATTCCACGGCCCTGCATAGGTGAGGTAAGAAGGTATACACCTCTGCAGCCTTGGCTATCAGGGCCTTAAATTGCCAGTTTCGTATGTTAAAGTATCAGCAGCATATTATTGGATTGCTTAAACAGAAAATGATTCCTGATTGTGCTGAAAATAAGGATTTACAGGATTTAATGCATTCTGCTGAACAGGTTGGAAAACGTACTTTGCAGTGTGGTTTTGATTCACTAGAGGCATCTTGCAGGGCTGCTGTCACCGGGTCTGTACTTGGAAGGCATGCTTGGCTTAAGGAACAATCTTTGCCAGATCACGTTAAAACTAAATTGCTGGATGCTCCCTTAAATCAGGACCGCCTGTTTGGCAACAAAGCAGAAGTAGTTCTTAAAAAGATGGAGGAAAAAGCTAAATCTATGCAAACTGTTAAAGATTTCTTACAAGTGCAAGCCTCCTAGATTTAGTAGGCATTGGCCTGCAAAAAATTGGTCCTTTCCTGCCTCTTCCAGGCCTTTTCAGTTCAAACCCAGAACTAGCCGATCACCCAGGCTTCAGTCCCTGGGTACGCACAGGACTAAGCAGTGGGGGGCTCCCACTTACAAAGCAGGGAGTAGTAAGACTCCCCCCTATGGTAAGCTGTCTCAATGACTTAACTTTAAAACTTCTAAGCACTTCTCGACTGACTGCTCCTTTAGGGGGAAAGATTGCTCTGCAAGCAAAAAAACTGTGACCTCATTACCCAGGGCAAATGGGTTTTAAACATAGTTTCCCAAGGATACAGATTTCACTTCCACATGCTACCAACCCCAAATGGTTGGCCAGGTCTACCGCCAAATCAGTGGGCAGAGGCTCAAAAGCAAGTACTCTCTCGCTTAAGATTAAAGGCTATTCAGACTGTACCAGAAGAGGAACAGGGACAAGGTTTCTACTAAAGACTTTTCCTGGTACTTGGGAAAGACAACTCATGGCATCCTATCCTGGACCTGTCTATCCTAAACACCTTTTTGGTGATTCTAAATTTCAAGATGCCAACTCTTCACCAGTTGCTTCCCATGATGGGCAAAGATGCTTGGTTGGCAACACTGGATTTAAAGGAAGCCTACCTGCACATCCTATCAGGGAATCTTGCAGAAAATACATATGCTTCAGAGCAGGCTGCATGCACTATCAGTTGTCTGCACTGCCCTTTGGCTTATCTACTGCACCCAGGGTATTCGCAAAGTGCCTAGCTCCAGTCATTGCATTTTGCAGGCAAAAGAATATTCAAATATACCCATACCTGGACAATTGTCTAATTTAGGCAGAAAGCCAGGACATACTTTTGAATCATCTGGCATTTGCACAAAGTGTGTTAACTTGTCTTGGGTACAGCATAAATGAAAATAAATCACATCTGGTACCCTGTCAACAAATTATTCCTGGGAGCAAGCTTGAACACAACTTCCCAGATGGTTTTCCTCACACCAGAGAGACAAATTCATTTGACAACTTCAAACTAGTGGCCACACAAACCCTGCTCTCTGCAAGGCAAATACTGCAAGCCTTTGGGTTTGTGGCCTCATGCATTCTACTCATTCCATATGCAAGACTGCACATTAGGAAACTACAGTGGTATCTAAAAAGCCTATGGTGTCAACATTCTCCAGATCCAGAAGCAATGATTCCTGTCATACCTTGCCTAATATTAGAATTCCTTTGGTGGGCATTGGCCTGTCACCCAAACAAGGGACTACCATTCACTCTACCCCCTGCTGCCCAAACCCTAACAGATGCATCAGACTATGCATGGGGGGGCTCACCTGGCAGGGAAGTGCATTCAGGGCAAATGGCACCCAAGTCAAATGCACTTGCATATCGATCAAAAAGAAATGTTAGGCTGTCAGAGCATTGTGTACAGCTTCAAGGACCACATTCTTCCAGGACAATTAATGGGAAAGACTGACAACACCACTGTTGTGGTACACAAGCAGGGGGGGGGTACCCATTATTTCCCCCTCTGCAGACTAGCCATGGCTCTGTGGAACACAGCCTTGAGCTACCAAGTGCATCTACAGGCTCAATTCCTGCCAGGAAAACTAAATACACTGGCAGATGAACTAAGCAGAAATCTCCTGGACCTATACGAGTGGAAACTGGAACCAAAGATTTTCAACATGTTGATCAACAAATGGGGGATCCCGGATATAGACCTGTTTGCACCCCCCCCCCCCCCAGTACTACCAATTGGACAAATTCTGCACAAGGACTCCCCACAAACAAGCTTGGAAAGTGGATGCTCTCTTTCAGCTGGAAAAATCTATCTGTTTATGCCTTTCCTCCTCTCCCTCTCCTCTCCAAAGCGCTACTAAAGATCAAACGGGACAAACCAAGGATGATGCTGATTGCACCAGACTGGCCACGCCAACACTTGTACCCCCTCTTGTGCAGTGTCACAGCTGGCCCCATAGCACCTACCTCAGACCCCTACTCTGCTGTCTCAGCAGGAGAGCCAGATTCTGTTACCCCAGCTTCAAACCCTGAACCTGGGAGCCTGGCTAATTACCATCCCTCAGTAAACAAGTGTTGGATGTCATTTTGGAGGCAAGGAGGCCTAGTACTAAAAAATATTATGCTGAAAAATGTAAAAGATTCTGTGCCTGGAACCAAATTCAAGGGATGGCCACAACAACACCCAGTTTACCTCAGATTCTTCAATACTAAACTGAGATTCTTCACAAGGGCCTTTCCTTTCCTTTTCCTCCTCCAAAATTCACGCCTCAGCCATTTCAGCTCATTACAACACAGAACCACCCCTCTTTTCTCACCCACTGCTCAAGCAGTTCCTCAGAGGGGCCAAAAACTTAAAACCACCCAGGAAAGCCCCAACTCCAGCCTGAGACCTTAATTTTGTATTGGAAAAACTCATTCTTCTTCCTTTTGAGCCAGCTGCAACTGCAGAGTTGAAATTCCTTTCTTGGAAAACGGCTTTCCTTTTAGCAATCACTTCAAGAAGGGTATCTGAATTACAGGCCCTTATGGCAGTGGGGCCTTCATCATCTTTCATTCGGACAGGGTGTCCCTCAGGACCAATCCCTCTTTCATGGCCAAGGTGGTATCCAGTGTGGCTCTTAATCAGTCCATTCATTTGCCGACCTTATTTTCTAATCCACAGAACAAAGGGGAACGGATACTGCACTCCTTAGATTTGCACAGACAACTTGAATTTTACTTGGACAGGACCAAACCTCAAAGGAAATCTGAACAACTGCTGGTGGCATTTGCTGCAGGGGCAGAGGGGAAGGCTATTTAAAAGCAAACCATTTCTAAATGGATAGGCCATTGCATTAATTTCTGTTTATAAGCACAGTGGAAAAACTATCCCACAGGGGATTAGATCCCATTCAACCAGGGCTGCATCTACCTCTGCAGCCTTTCTCAGAGGTGTCCCTACAATAGACATCCTAGAAGCTGCTGCCTGGAGTTCAGTACATACTTTCACCAAGCATTACCATTTGCCAGTTTTCTCTAAATTCCGAGCTGGCTTTGCCACTGCAGTCTTGCAGGGCCTTCTAGCTGGTCCTAATGCCATCTAAATTCCTCCCCCCATCCTTAGCTTTGGGAATCTACCCAAATGTGATGACTGCAACAGTGAAACACGAACAACATTGTACAGGTGTGTGTGTGTGTGTGTGTGTGTGTGTGTGTGTGTGTGTGTGTGGCACTTGACATCTAGGGCAAGAAAAAATGATTGTAATGTCATTTGCTGCATGCTTTATACCCCTGACTACCTGATGTCACGGAAGATATGACAACAACTGACGCAGGACCCAAGACTTTGATAATCAGGCTGACTGAGGGTTACTGCAAGCAGATTTCCCAAATGTGGTGACTGCAGCAGTGAATTCAGTCTAACCTCTACATTTATGGTAAGTGTACACAATTGTACTTTCTGTCAGAGGTATGGTATATAACATAACGGTCTGCTGGTACACTTGACTCTGAATTATTAATTCTTTGAAAATATTAAGGTAACACTTGTGAACATTCCCTGTTGTTCAGACATTTTGGCCTCAAAGTGAAGCATAGAAGATTGAGCAGGAAGGGAAAACCTTGAGCAGTTTGGGTTAAGTTTTCCACTCTTAAGAGATCCTCCTTCAGAACCTAGCCCATGACAGATGTGGTTTCAGCATGGGCAACAATAGCAGCAAAACGTGTCTGGTTAGAGATCTAGTGATAAGGTCTCCTTTCAAAGAGATTGTGGTGGCCAATGCCAGATGTCTCTGTTTTTCGGAAGTTGTGGTCATTGAGTGGTAGCACAGCAATGACATTGTGACTCTGCTCTACTGCTTTCTTCTTGAGACAATCCGAGGTTGCTTGCTCCTCCATCTGTTCCTTAGGAGGCATTGCCTTGTTAAGATGACTGAAGAAAGTAATATCCAGGGGTTACTTGATTCTTTTTTCTTCAACTACAGGACCCCCTTTTGTTTCTCTTCCCGATGTCCCAATCCATCAAAGAAATTGGGAAGATGTCCTATTCATATGCTGCAGTATTCATCACTTTAGGGAGTAGTCCACCTCTGGCTGACATGTACATCTGCCCCGTATACGAAAGTTTACATGCTACTGCAAGGTACTTGTGACGCTGCACATCTGTGTACATCTGTCATAAAGAGAGTGGTATAAATCAGATAGTCAGCATGCACCAACTGCAGAACTTCTCTGCCGTCTGCTCGATCAACTGCTCCAGATGTTCAGTTGCAAGATCACTGGTGATTCCTAATTCAGATAAGTACCCTGCCGTTTTTTTTTCTTGCTTTATTCTTAGTGCTACTGTGCATTTTTGTGCTGATTTCATGTCAGCTAGGAAGGCAGATTCCACTTAGACATCCACAGCTTCTGCCTCTCTTGTCTAGGCCCAGATCATGATCACGGCACTTGCACAATCTGCAAATCGTTTGTCCCAAAGACTCTTAGAAGCTACTTAGCTTCACTTAAGCTCTACTTGGAGAATCAGTGCCACACATGGGTGGTGGAGGTGACATTGGGTCTTTCAGATGAGCCAAGTGAGAAGGTTAAGAAACCTCGGCCTGATGTTACTGCTGTGCCCTCATTTCCGGACATGCCTCTCAAGGCCGGTATAGGCCCAGAGGCTTTCCTGGAGGTAGTGGATGTCCTTTCAGTGGGTACCACTGTAGAAGCCCCCAAAGGAAAATGCAGGCGTCTGACTCTGGCAAAAAGGGTGAATCGTGGCTCGTGATATCCGAAGGTCCACTTGGTGTCACCCAGCTCAGTCTACGAGGATGTAGTGTGGGGCATAGAGTGTAGGCAGACGTCGGGCCCTTCGACCTTCCATCACATGGAAGCCCCTAAGAAGAAAAGGCTAAAAACAAAGCATGTTACCCCTGCTCCCCAACAGTAAGCTCCTGATTGGCAGGCTTTTTTACAAAGCTTTTCAATGCTTTCATGGATCTGTTTCAGCCCTCTCTTTCTGTTCCTCTGCAGGCTTGGTCTCCCTCCTCAGCTTTTAAGATAGTTACTGCAAATACATCTTCTGATGAAGAGAAATCTTCAGGGGATGAGTCTTTAGCATACTCCATCCAAATTGCTTCCCCCCTGGGGTATACCTCCCCAGAAGAGGAATCTAATGGTACAGATTCCCCTGGGGAGGAAATTTCCTTTGAGGAGATTATATTCAAAAAAATAAAGGATTTCTTCAAGTGGGACTGCTCACAAGTCTCTGATGCATAAAAAATATGTATTATGACCTCTTGCAAATGGATTCTCCGTCACCCTCTGCCTTCCTGGATGGCTTTACTGCTGCATCCAAGTGCCCAGTCTCCCAGCTCCCAGACAGGTTGTATAAGGTGCCAGAGGACTCAAAGTTCCTGTTCAAAGCTCCATTTGCAGACCCAGCTACCATTTTAGTTTCAGCTGAGAGGGCTTTCAAATTGTTCCCTTCCACTTCCCTACTTCCATTTGATAGAGAGGAAGGTCCTGGAGAGGCTGAAAAAAAATGTTTACATCTCTGCCACTTTGGCCTTCCAGGCAATCGGTTACCAGGTCCTCATGCCCAAATACTCCCTGGCTCTCCTCTCAGATGCAGGAAAACTTTTTTCAGAGCTCCCAGACTCTTGTACCAAGGCTAAAGTGGCAGCTATCCTCAATTCCTCTGGCCAAGTAACTAGGCAGTCAAGTGTAGTAACAGTACTGCAGATGGCTCAGCTAGGGTGGTGGCCTTTGGTTCAGTTTTTGGGAGATTTTCTTGGCTAAGGTTAACGGCCCTTAGCCGATGACTTCAAGGCCAAATTGATGAATGCCCCTCTAGATAATAAAGCATTATTTGGTGGCTTGGCTGCAGAGTTAATTCATATCCCCTAGAGGAAAAAGGTAAGGCGCTTTAGGACCTCAAGCACATCCTTGTTTCCCCTGTCCCCAGGTTCCAAAGGAACTGTCCTGCAAAGACAGCATTTGTTAGGAAACTGGTCTTATTTACTTTCTCAGATCCTAAGGGGGGGGGGCCCTAGAAAATGGGCATCATCTTCCTCTTAATCTGCTGCAGCCCCTGAACAGTTTTTTCAGACCCATTCTAAATCTGGTAGCCTCCATCTGCCAACAGGGTCATCCACCCCAATGTCCCTTTGTTTATCCCAGTCTCTTGCTGCTTGGAGTCTGATCACCTAGAATTCTTGGGTTCTCTCCATCATCCGGAGAAAATACTTCATGGTGTGGGAAAATTACCCTTTCAGAGGCATTCAACTTCCACCAAATGAAGAATTGATGATGTCCTTCAAGGATGCATCTGCAGTCCTAACAAATGGGTTGTCCTGTCGTCAGGCAGCCCTTCGGTCGGCCGGATTCCAAAGTCTGGGTCTGGCCTTGGCTGGTGTCGCACTTCACCCGACGTCATCTCTGCTGGTCTTTGGGTATAAAGGCATCAGCCGACGCCATTTTCCTCAGTCTTTCTTGCCGCGTGGTGCCCGAAGCAGAAGCTGTTCGCAAGTGCCGGTCGGTCAGATCCAGAGATTACTACTACCGAATACTACTTCGAAGACTTCTAAAAAGCTAAGTACCCCGTTGGGGACTCTTTCTTGCCTCAACCGATGTCAGAAAAAGTGAATAACTGTTTAACTTGTGGGAAACAAATACCTCATAAAGATTTCCACTCTTACTGCTTACCTTGTTTAGGCCCAGACCACGACGTAGCAGCCTGTTTAGCCTGTACTTCTTTCAACCGACGAACGCTTAGGCGTCGGTCGGAGTTTGCTGAACAGTTTTTCGGCTCAGATTTTGCGTACATTATGCCGTCGGATCCTCCGACTTCTCAAATTGTTAAGAAACGCAAAGAAAAAGACCGACACTCGCGGTCCGCGGTTTCGGCCGAAACCACGGTTAAGCAAACCGCTAGTGTCTCTGTTTCGGCCGAAACCGAGCAAACGGGTCAATCTTCAGCTGAATCCATGACTACTACCGAGGCTCCTGCTACCCTAGTTGAATCGGCCTCTGAAGTTTTGCCTACTAATGTGGTTTCTCTAGAATTATCGGACACCATCCCTTTGGATGTCTCTACCCCAGCACGTGGTGCTGCTAGGCCTCCTGCAGCCATGTCTATAAAGGCCTTTGCCAGGGCTAAAGCAGCCAAAACTGCTAAGTCTGTGCCTGTTAAGCCCCCCTCTCACAGGCCCAGTTCCAGTTCCCAAATGCTTACTCTGGCAGAGGATTTCATCTCTTTAATAAGGGGATCCCAATCTCACCCAGACAGGGCCTCTCAACCTCCAGAAAAGAGACCTAGAGCAGAGCCCCCTGAGCCAGTGTCCTCAGATGACTCTTCTGATGATTCAGACAATACAGACCATCCAGAGGCTCCTTTTTCTACTTATGAAGATTCCGATGCTGAAGAATCTATTCCTTCTGCCTCTACACCAGAGGAATTTTCCTTTGGGGAAACCTTACATGCCATGAGAGAGCAATTCCAATGGCAGGGCCAAGATTTCTCAGATTCAAGAAAAAGGCTTAGGACCTTTCTACACTTACCGCGACATAGGCCCTTAGCTATATCTCCAGTTCTTCCTGTTGTGGATGATGCATTTAATGATGTTTGCACTGCTGCTGATACTTTACCTCCAGCCCCTGCCAAGCCCGATAGGTTTTACAGGGTACCGGACACTCGTTACCACCTATACAAGGCTCCCCTTGCAGATCCTGAGACTATCTCCCAGGGGCCTAAGGCAGTAGCTTCGACCTCAGCTAAAAACCCCTCCCTTCTGAAAGGGAATCCAGGTCCTTAGAGAGATGGGGTAAAAAAGTATACACCTCTGCTACTCTCTCAGAGCTTTGAACTGTCCGTTTCATATGATCGAATACCAAGAGTTTATGCTTGATCAGTTAACTAAGAAACTGTCCTCTGATGATTCCTTAGATAAGAAATATGTTTTAGAAATGGTGAATAACATTCAGCAGGTTAGTAACCATTCTTTAAAATGTGGCTATGATGCACTGGAGGCTTCATTTAGATCAGCCATGACTGGCACAGTTATAAGAAGGCATGCATGGTTGAAAGAACAGGTCTTGCCGGATCATGTTAAAGCAAAACTATTAGATGCTCCTATGGATAAGGTCAGTCTATTTGGTTCTCCTGCCCAACAAGTAATGAAGAAAATGGAAGAAAAGGCAAAATCTGTACAAACAGTTAAAGATTTCTTACAGGTTCAGCCCCCAAGGTTTAGCAGGAACTGGCCTTCCAAAAATTGGTCCTTTCCAGACTCCTCTAAATATCAGAGAGGCAGGAATAGACGTTCCAGAGGCAGAAATCAATCCAGAGGAGGTGCCTACAGAGGACGCCAGTGGCAAGGCAATAACCAACGAGGCACAGACACAACCACTGCCACTACAACAGGACAAACAGTGACTTGGCTCTGACACCGGCTTCCTGGGAACAAATAGCAGCACCCTTAGGCGGAAAGTTAGCCTTATTTACAAGAAATTGGCACTATATCACAAGAGACAAGTGGATTTTGCAAACTATAGACCAAGGCTACAGGTTTCATTTCCACACCTTACCAGTAAAAAGAGGAATGCCAAACCTACCACCAAATCAAAAAACAGAAGCTCTAAATCAGATAGCTCAATTAACAAAGATGAGAGCTGTGGAAAGGGTACCACCTACAGAACAGGGCAAAGGATTTTATTCCAGACTCTTCCTAGTACCAAGAAAAGAGAAAAGTTGGAGACCTATTCTCGACCTGTCCGCTTTAAACACATTCATCATTGTTCCAAAATTCAAAATGCTGACCCTACAGCAACTTCTTCCCATGCTGGGCAAGGAGTGTTGGCTGGTAACTCTAGATCTCAAGGAGGCATACCTGCACGTCCCCATACGACCAAATTGCAGAAGATACCTCAGATTTCTTGCAGGATCAGAGCATTATCAATTCTCAGCATTGCCCTTTGGCTTATCTACTACGCCCAGAGTATTCACAAAATGCCTGGCATCAGTAATAGCTCATTGCAGGCTACAGGGAATCCAAATTTATCCATACCTGGACGACTGCCTGATACAAGCGGACAACAGAAGCAAACTGACACAAGACTTACAAAGAGTCATTTGCTTACTACAAGCCCTGGGATACACAGTCAATTTAAAAAAGTCAAGACTGATACCATCCCAAACAAGAACATTCTTGGCTGCAGAATTGGACACAGTAAAACAGATGGCATCCCTAACTGCAGAAAAACAAGAACATCTCCCTCTTTACTTCTTGGCATTAACAAAGCAGAACAAACTAACAGCAAGGAAAGTACTGCAGGCCTTGGGCTTCATGGCATCATGCATAATCCTGGTCCCCCATGCCAGACTGCATATGAGAACGCTACAGTGGTACCTAAAGAATTTATGGTCTCAACACAGGCACAGCTTAGAAACCGAAATACCACTAATCCCATGCCTGAAACAAGAGTTCCTATGGTGGGCTCAAGCATGCCAGTCAAACCCAGGGTTGCCCTTCCACAACATTCAAGCAAGCCAAACCATCACAACGGACGCCTCAGACCTAGGTTGGGGGGGCCCACATGCTGGACAAATGCATTCAAGGATTATGGACTCCAGATCAGCTGCACCTGCACATAAATCAAAAAGAAATGCTGGCAGTAAAACTAGCAATCCAGAATTTCAGACCATTCCTCAAAGAAGGCCAATTAATGATAAGGACAGACAACACCACAGTCATGTGGTACATCAACAAACAGGGAGGCACTCATTCATACCCCCTATGTCGAATGGCTCTGGACCTATGGAATATGGCTCTGAGCTACAACATTCAGTTACAGGCAATATTTGTACCGGGAAAAGAAAACATCCTAGCAGACATGTTAAGCAGAACTACCTCGGATGCTCACGAATGGATGCTGCACCCGGACATCTTCAAGGCCATCACAAAAAAATGGGGAATGCCACAAATAGACCTATTCGCATCCCCACTCAATCACCAGATCAAGAAATTCTGCACAAGGACATACCACCCACTGGCTTGGAAGGTGGACTCTCTATCCTTCAGTTGGAAAGACCTGACAGCATATGCATTTCCACCTCTTCCTTTGATGCACAAGGTACTACTGAAAATCAAAGAGGAACGTCCAAGGATAATTCTGATAGCTCCAAATTGGCCAAGACAACATTGGTATCCATTGCTGAGGAGCATGTCTCTGGGAGGAACGTGGACACTACCCCTGATTCCCTTGATGTTAACTCAGAACAACTACAACATCATGCATCCAAACCTGAAAACTCTACAACTGACTGCCTGGAACATTATATGAGAGCAACTAACCCAGATTTATCCCAAAGGGTTAAAGACATTATCCTTGAGGCCCGCAGACCTTCAACAAGAAGGAACTATGCAGGAAAATGGAAAAGGTTTGTCATTTGGAGTTCTGAAAGAGGAAAAGATGTGTCAAAGATAGATATTGCCAACATCCTGGAGTATTTGGCAGAGCTTCTCCATACAGGCCTGTCCTATTCCTCCATCAAGATACATGCATCAGCTATTTCTGCAGAATACAGCTTCGATCCCCCTGTCTTCTCACACCCTCTACTCAGGCAGTTCCTCAGAGGAATCAAGAATGTAAAACCTCCTAGGAAACCACCATTACCAGCATGGGACTTGAACTTTGTGCTAGAAAAACTGACACTCCCTCCATTCGAACCAGCAGCAACAGCAGACCTTCAACACCTATCCTCGAAAACTGCTTTCTTACTGGCAATTACTTCAGCAAGGAGGGTTTTGGAACTACAGGCCTTAATGGCAGTACAACCCTTCCTAATCTTCCATCAAGATAGTGTCCATGAGAACTAATCCTACATTTATGCCTAAGGTGGTATCCAGAGTGTCTCTAAACCAGGCAATCCACCTACCTACCTTCTTTCCCAATCCACAGAACAGGGGGGAAAGACTGCTGCGCATACCTTGGATGTTCAGACAGTTGCGCTACTACCTGGACAGAACCAAGGGCAATAGAAAAACTGACCAGCTTCTAGTAGCTTATGCAACAGGAAGGGAAGGAAAAGCAATTTCCAAACAGACAATCTCCAAGTGGATAGGAAATTGCATAAGATTCTGTTACTCCTACCATGGAAAGCAAATTCCACAGAACATAAGGCCTCATTCTACAAGGGCTACAGCCACTACCACAGCTTTCTTACGAGGAGTGGCTATCAAGGACATTATTGAGGCGGCTACTTGGACCTCCGTGCATACATTTGCCAAGCATTATAACTTGCCTCTATACTCTAGATCCCGAGCAGGCTTTGCCACTGCTGTTTTGCAAGGGATCCTAACTACACCATAATTCTTCTTCCTCCTCCCCTAGTTTGGCTATGGTATTCTACCCATTTGTTAGGACTGCAGATGCATCCTTGAAGGACATAGTACAGTTTTGTACCTACCATAAATGTAGATGTCCGAACAGGATAGCATCTGCAGTCAGGATTACCCATTCTCCTTCCCCTCTGGGGTACTCCTAGGGTATTTACCCTCCTAATAGCTAGCTGGGGGGGGGGGATCTCTTATGGTGTATTTGTTTGTATATATGTACATACATGCTTATATTTTCTGTTTGCCTTCTACTTTTTTGGAAACATTGGCATTTATCCAAAATTTAGCTTTCCAAGAGGGCAACTGGCATCTGGGGCAAGAAACACTGAGGAAAATGGCGTCGGCTGATGCCTTTATACCCGAAGACCAGCAGAGATGACGTCGGGTGAAGTGCGACACCAGCCGAGGCCAGACCCAGACTTTGGAATCCGGCCGACCGAAGGGCTGCCTGACGACAGGACAACCCATTTGTTAGGACTGCAGATGCTATCCTGTTCGGACATCTACATTTATGGTAGGTACAAAACTGTACTTTCTTCGTGTTTCACTGTTGCAGTCATTACACTTGGGTTATCCTGCTGGCAGGCTACCCTCAGTCGGCCTGAATTCCAAAGTCTAGGTCCGGCGTAGGTTGCTGTCGCCTCTTCCCTGACGTCAGTGCGCCAGGGGTATAAAAGATGCAGCTGGCACAATTTTCTTTAGTCTTTCTTGCCGCGCGGTGCGCGAAGCATAAGCAGTTCACAAGTGCCGGTCGGCCGACTCTTGAGATTTTTGTGCTCGAATTTCAGATCCGAAGTCTTCATTAAAAGCTAAATACCCCGTTGGGGAAACTTTTTTTTTTTTTCTTGCTTCTGACTTATGTCAGAAAAAGTTAATAATTCTATTTCTTGTGGGAAGCAAATACCTCATAAGGACTTTCATTCTTACTGTATTCCTTGTAAATGGAGAAAGTAACCACAAAGAACACTTCACCGCCCAATGAAGAGCAAAAAACCGTTTATTCCATCACAAATACGACTAAGCGCTTTCACCAGTAATCTGGCTTCTTCAGAGTCGTTATTTAAAATTCCCCATCAGTTTTTAAACCGTAGATTTCACACCCATTGGATAAAACACCAGCCACCCTTCAATTAATTATGTATATCTCTTAAAAACAGTCTGTCCTGTTGAACATAGAATTTCTACAATGTCATACAAAGTTCACACCTTTACAAGTAGGTGTCACCAATAACTAAATCGGTGTAGTTATAAATACAGTAGCCTTTCTTTTTCAGTATTTGGTGGTTAAACCCTTCAATAACCTCTATCCTTTCTTTTGTACCAACAGTTGCAGGCAAATCCACCAGCATTGCACTATATAACAGCATTTATAACTACACCGATTTAGTTATTGGTGACACCTACTTTGAATTATTTTGTAAAGGTGTGAACTTTGTACCCATGTTTAAACTTGATATAGCTCAAGTGTTTATTGACTTTAAGCTCTTTACTCGACAATTGCATTTAAAAATGTTTTTTGCACTCAATGCGAAAGTTAATAATAGAAGAGATGTGGGATCAGGTGCAGGTACACATGAGCTTAAAAGGAAAAGTATGTTCATCCCCCCTGCAACTCCAGATATACTGGTGTTTGAGAAAATAGTAGAACAGCAGTTTAGGAGGGGTTTGAACAGTTTTTGTCTGGCTGAAGATAATCTTTCACAGCAGAAGAGGGAGCTTATGGATTCCCTTATGAAAACTGGTGAATATAGATTTATGAAACCGGACAAAGGGGGAGGTACGGTGATAGTCTAAAATTGACTACATATCTGAGGTCAGTGTTATTTTGAACAATGATGATACTTATGTTCATGTTTCGAGAAATGAGATTAACAGGGCATACACCAAAATTGATCTATTTTTGCAAGATGCCTTATTTCAGGGTACAATCAATGAGGTGGAATTTGATTTTTTAAAAGTGAATTTTCCAGGGATGCCTATTTTGTTCGGTATCCCTAAAGTTCATAAAGGAACAGACAAGCTACAATTTAGGCAGATTGTGTCTGCCAGGGGTTCTAAGACTGAACCTCTGGCAGCATACATTGATACCAAAGTGAAACCCGTTATTAACGGAGCAGAGCATATTATTAGAGATTCCTGGCATTGCCTTGACAGGCTTAAACAATTGGAGACTGGAAGGTGTGAGTTTGGATTTTTAACCATAGATGTTGTGAATTTGTTCTCTAATTCCACATCAGGTAGGATTAGATATGTATTATGACACATTGATTGATGGATCAAATGCCAATTTTTTGCTTGAACTAATGGAGTTGGTGCTGAAGAATAATTTTATTGGTTTTGAAGGTGAGTTATATCAACAGGTGACTGGGGTAGCAATGGGAGCAAAATGTGCCCCGGTTTTTGCCAATGCTGTTCTTCTCACCTGGGAAAGGGAACGTATTTTTTCATCCAAAATATGTTCTGATAACATTTTAATGTATAGTAGATTTTTGGATGATATTTTGATTTTATGGAAGGGAGATGAACAATCTGCAGTTAAATTTGTTGAATACTTGGGCAAAACAACTGAGTTTTTGAAATTTACATTCTCTTGGAGTGTTGACAAGATTAATTTCTTGGATTTAACTATTAGTAAAAAAATGGGGGGCTTTGAAAGTAACATCTATAGAAAGTAAAATTATTCTAACTCCCTGTTGCACTTTAGCAGCTGTCATCCCTTGCATCAGCGTAAGGGAGTGATCAAGGGGCAGATGGTAAGGACATCGAGGTTGGTCTGTGACGAGGCTACCTTTAAGATGGAGATATTCAAACTCATTGGTATGTTCATGGACCGTGGGTACCCTTTGAAATTGCTGTTAATTATAAAAAGAGATGTATATAGGAAAAGGGGTGATAAATATGCCCCAATTTTGCATGTAGGGGTGACATCAATGGAAGGAAACAATCCAAGTAATGTGGACAAAACTGATGAGGCGAGACTTGTAATGAGATACAGCAACAAGACACCTGAGTTGATGAATATAGTTAGGGATATTTGGAAATGCTCCTTTAGTGAAGAAGTGAAGAAAATCGTAGGTAAGGATCCAGTTATAGTTTACAGTAGGGGTGAAAACTTGAAAGGCCTCTTTGAAAAGAAGAGGAAGAAGTATTTGAAATCTGCTATGAAGAAATGTGTTTTTTGTAGATGCTGCAGGTTCATCAATGAAGGTAGCTATGTATGTGTGGGAGGGTACAAATTTACAATTTCCTGCCCTGGTCTATGTAACTGTAGCACTAAAAATTTGGTTTATGTCGCGACATGTACCTCCTGCGAGGCCTACTATGTTGGGAAGACTATAAGGAGGCTGCGTGACAGGGTTGCAGAACATGTGAGATCTAATAGTAAGGGTGACGCACACAATGCATTGTATCTGCACAGTACTAAGTGCACAAATTTTAAAAAGTTTGTGTTTTTTTATTATAGGACGTGTTGTAGATTATGAACAGGGAGGTGATGTATCTAGTAAGGTGGGGGCATTGGAGACTGAATGGCAAATCAGATTAGATGCATGTAGGCATCCTGGATTGAACGGCAATATCTCACTTAAACCACTGCTGAAATTGAGATCCCAGCAAATTTAAAATTTTAAAATTTGACAGGTGTAGTGTTCAAAACTCACCACATTTGCATGATAAGTAGTTGAGCATTTTGACATTATGTTAATACAACAGTAACAGCATTTATGTTTGATTGTATTTATTTATTTACATTTCTTTGTATATTTTTATGATATTGTAGAAATTCTATGTTCAACAGGACATAGACTGTGTTTTTAAGAGATATACATAATTAATTGAAGGGTGGCTGGTGTTTTATCCAATGGGTGTGAAATCTACGGTTTAAAAACTGATGGGGAATTTTAAATAATGACTCTGAAGAAGCCAGATTACTGGTGAAAGCGCTTGGTCGTATTTGTGATGGAATAAACGTTTTTTTGCTCTTCATTGGGCGGTGAAGTGTTCTTTGTGGTTACTTTTTCATTTATAATTCTACTTGCCCCTGTGGGTGGAATTGGACTATATTCATCTTTACTGTATTCCTTGCCTAGGCCCTGACCACGACGTTGTTAGTTGTCGGTTTTGTGCTAGATTTAACCAACGCACTATTAAGCATTGGTACGATTTTGCATTACACTATTTTGGCAGAAGATTTAATTATACAATATCGTCTGATAGCCATCAGACTACCGGAATTCACAAGAAACGCAAAGAAAAGGACAGGCATCCGAGGTCCAAAACAGACGATGAGGCTTCTTCTAAGCCAGTCAATGGTTCGCCGGTTCTCAGTGAGGCGTCTTCGCAGCCCCTGACATCAGCTACATTAGACCCGCAGGCTGCTACAGACTCCCATGTGGAGTCGCCTAGACCGCTGGAGGCTCAAGGTATTGGACCTTAGGAGACTATTCCCTTAGATGGGTCCGGAGCCGCTGAGCAGGCATCTGCTTCTGAGGGTGTTTTCAGACCAACTCAATTATGCATTAAAACGACTTCAGCTTCAGAGGCAAAGACTAAAGCACCCTTAAAGACAAACTAGTACAACAGCCTCATGGACAGGCCTCCATGCCCAAAAAACAGATGCTCAAAATGTCCGAAGACTTACTTTGATCAGGGGTTCCCAACCCCCACCTGATAAAAGGCCTAGGCAAGAGACAGAATATGAATCTTCAGATAAAGTTTCCATTTCATCTGGTTCCTCTTCTGATCAGAATCCTGATGCTGAAGAATCTATCCCTTCAGCCTCTCCTCCTGAAGATTACTCTTTTGGGGAAACCTTGCATACCATGAGGGAGCATTTCCACTGGGAGAGCCAAGATTTTTCAGAATCTAAGAAAAGGCTCAGACTTCCTTTTACTACCACAACACAGGCCCCTAGCTATTCCACTTGTGTTAGACATTGTTGTATTTTCAGAGTCCAGTCTGACCCTTGACTCCTTACCTACAGCTCCTGTTTAGCCGGACAGGTACTACAGGGTTCCTGACTCTCATAAATTCCTTTTCAAAAACTCTGCTGCTGACCCAGAAACCATCTCTGAGTATCAAAGGGGTCAAGGCTCCGCTGCAAAAAACCCTACCCCCTCTGACAGGGAATCTAAGGCATTGGACAGATGGGGAAAAAAGATTTACACTTCTGCTATCTTGGCTATAAGGATTTTAAATGGTCAGTTTCATATGCTCAAATATCAGCAATATATTATGTCAGTGCTTAAACAGAAAATGTTGACAAATTCTTAATGTGCAGAAAACAAAGAAATGCAGGATTTATTGCATGCAGCTGAACAAGTAGGAAAGCATACTTTGCAATGTGGTTTTGATTCTTTGGAGGCCTCCTGCAGAGCCGCTGTTACGGGTTCTGTCATCAGGAGGCATGCTTGGTTAAAGGAACAAAGTCTGCCTGATCATGTCAAAGCAAAATTATTAGATGCCCCATTACAGCATGATACTTTGTTTGTTGTTAAAGCTGAAGAGGTGTTAAAGAAAATGGAGGACAAAGCTAAATGTATGCAAACGGTTACGGATTTCTTACAGGTTCAGTCTCCAAGATTTAGCAGACACTGGCCTACAAAGAATTGGTCCTTTCCAGTGTCAGACAGACCACATAGGGGCAAATACAGACGCCCAAGAGGCAGATCCCAGCCCCAAGGTTCGTACAGGTCTAAACAATGGGGTGCTTGTACCTCCAAAAGTGGAGAAGACGAATCACAACCATACAGGAAACAGTCCCAATGACTTCCCCCTGCCTGCACCAAGCACTTATCTTCTGGCAGCACCTTTAGGGGGAAAACTAACACTTTATTCTCAAAACTGGCACATAATAACCCAGGACAAACGGGTCCTAGACAGTGTCACAGGTCTACAAGTTTCATTTCCATACCATGCCAAGGACAAACGGTTGGCCAGACCTGCCAAAACATCAATGGGCAGAGGCACAAAAGCAAGTCTCATCCCTCATGGACATGAGGGCCATTCAACAAGTACCAGAGCAAGAGCAGGAACAAGGATTCTATTAAAGACTGTTCTTGGTACCAAGAAAGGACAAGACCTGGAGACCTATACTCTATTCTAAATACATTTCTGGATATAACAAAATTCAAAATGTTGACTCTACAGCAACTTCTGCCCATGCTAGGCAAGAAGGCTTGGCTTGTGACTTTGGAACATGCAGGTATACCTCTTTTAGTTTTAATCAGACAATCATGCAGATGATACCCAAGATTCAAGGCTGGTTCAATGCATTACCAGTTCTCTGCACTGCTCTTTGGCTTCTCTACTGTGCCCCAGGGTCTTTACAAAGTGCCTGGCACCAGTAATTGCATTCTGCAGACAGCGGAATACAAATGTATCCTTACTTGGATGACTGTCTCATTCAAGCAGAGGACAAAGACATTCTTCAGCATCTGGCGATTGTGAAAAGACTTCTATCATGCTTTAGGGTACACGGTCAACAAAAAGAAATCAAAACTAGTACCCTCACAAGAGGTAACCTTTACTGAGTGCAAGCTTGAATACAACTGCCCAGATGGCTTATCTCACACCAGACAAACAAAGGCAACTGACTACCTATTTCATAATGCTGGCAACAAAGGACCAGTTATCTGTAAGAAAAATCCTGCAGACTTAATGGCATCCTGCATCCTACTAATTCCATATGCAAGACTGCATATGAGGGAACTTCAGTGGTACCTAAAACGTGTTGGACTCAACATTGCCACAGCCTGGAAACGGTTATTACTCTCATTCCTTGCCTACAACAGGAGTTTCGATGGTGGGCAAAGGCTTGTCACCAGAACAAGGGACAGCCATTCACATTACCTCCAGCCTGGCAGACACTAATGACTGATGCATCAGATTATGCTGGAGGAACCCACATGGCAGGAACAGGCATTCAGGGCACATGGGCCTCAAACCAAATGTATCTACATATCAATCAAAAAGAGATGTTAGCTGTTCAAAATGCCCTGACAGCCTTCAAGGACCTACTTCATCCGGGACAACTACTGATAGACAGACAACACCACGGTCATGTGGTATATAAACAAGCAGGGGGGCACACATTCTTGCTCCCTTTACAGACTAGCCGTGACCTTGTGGGATACAGCTTTGACTTGCCAAGTAAATCTGCAGGCACAATTCCTGCCAGGAAAGGAAAATACTCTGGCAGACGAACTAAGCAGAAACATCATGGATCCCCACGAGTGGAAGCTGGATCCACAAGTCTTCAGCATAACAAGGAAATGGGGATGCCTGGACATAGATCTAGTTGCCTTACCAACTAAAAAGATTCTGTGCAAGGACTTATCACAGACAAGCATGGAAAGTGGATGCTCTATTTTTCAGCTGGAAAAACCTGTCTGTATATGCCTTTCCTCCACTGCTCTCCTCCCCAAGGTACTCCTAAAGGTCAGACAGGAGAAACCAAAGATGACACTGATTGCCCCAGACTGGCCACGCCAATACTGGTATCCAATAGTAAAGGACTTATCTCGATATCCAGCTTGGACTTTACCTCGACTACTGTCCCAGCAAAACAATCGCATGCACAGCCAACTCAGGACATTAAACTTGGCAGCATGGCGGATAATGTAGACATACAAAAAACACCTCTCAGTAAAACTGTGATGGATGTCATTCTGGAAGCCAGAAGGCCTAGTACTAGAAAGTCAATTCTGTGCCTGGAACCAGGCACAAGGAACCAATACAGTAGTACCAAATATTCCTCAGACTTTGCAATACTTAACTGAGATGCTGGACAAAGGCCTATCTTTTTAATCTATTAAAATTCATGCCTCTGCCATTTCTGCTCATTACAATAGAGCCACCACGTTTTTCTCGCCCTTTATTAAGGCAGTACCTCAGAGGAGCCAAAAATTTAAGGCCCCTAAGAAGACTACCAATACCTGCATGGGACCTCAACTATGTCTTGGAAAAGCTCACCCTGCCTCCTTTTGAGCCAGCTGCTACAGCTGATATGAAGTTTTTATCTTGGAAAACAGTTCTGCTCTTAGCAATTACTTCTGCAAGACGAGGTTCAGAGCTGCAGGCGCTCATGGCTGTGGAACCTTTCATCGTTTTTCATCCAGAGTCCCCTTGAGGACAAACCCAACTTTTATACCTAAAGTAGTGTCCAATGTGGCTCTTAACCAAGCCATCCATCTGCCTACCTTTTACCCAAATCCACAGAACAAGGGGGGGGAAGAGAATTATGCATTCTTTGGACGTACACAGACAGCTTAGATTCTACTTGGACAGAACCAAAGCTTTCAGGAAAACAGAGCAATTACTAGTGGCATATGCTGCAGGATCACAAGGAAAGCCCATCTCAAAGCGGTCTATTTCTAAGTGGTTAGGCCACTGCATTAGTTTCTGCTACTTACACCATGGCAAGCCAGTGCCTAAGGGTGTTGGGCCTCATTCCATCAGATCTGCAGCCACCTCGGCAGCCTCTCTCAGGGGAGTACCTACCACAAACTTTTTAGAGGCGGCTACCTGGAGTTCAGTGCACACCTTTAGAAAGCATTATCAACTGCCACTCTACTCTAAATCCAGGGCAGGCTTTGCCACTGCATTTCTGCAGGGCCTCATAGCCGCTCCTACCGCTGTCTAGTTCCAGCCTCCCAACCATAGCGTTGGGATTCTACCCAAATGTAATGACTGCAGCAGTGAAACACGAAGAACATAGTACAGTTGTGTACACTTACCATAAATGTAGATGTTTGAGCGTATTCGCTGTTGCAGTCCAGGTTACCCACCCGTCTTCCCCCTTTTTTCTTTTGGATCTTATCTTTCCTTCTCTGATTTATACTACCTATGTGATGTATTTGCTTATAGATGAAGGTAAAATTTATATTGATGTATTTCTGAATATATACGTAAAGTTTGGCTACCCTTTTTGAGGGCACTTGACATCTGGGGCAAGAAAAACTGAAGAAAATGGCATCGGCTGCTTTTATACCCCTGACGTCAGGGAAGGAGCGACAGCAGCCGACTCAGGACCCAAGACTTTGGAATTCAGGCCGGCTAAGGGCAACCTGCCAGCAGGATTACCCAAATGTAATGAGTGCAACAGTGAATACACTCTTAACATCTACATTTATGGTAAGTGTACACAACTGTACTTTCCTGACTACTTATTTCCAGAGCGTTTTACCCATACAATCTGGCTGCCAGGGAATTCCTACACATCTTGGGGTTCATGGCATCTACAATCCCAATGCTTCCATGAGCCCAGTCATACATGAAGATTCAGAGTTCCTAAAGATAGTCTGGGTGCAGCACTCCCACCCCTGGATTTCTTGATTCCACTTACACCATTCATAAGAAAGGAGCTGGACTGGTGACCAAAAATCCAGGTTTCCACCTCCAGCCACCCCTGCCCTCTCAGGAGTTGTACAGAGACGCCTCCGACACAGGCTTGGGTGCGACCCTACAGTCTTGGATAGTCGGGGATTTTTAGACCCCCAAACAAAGGAACATGTCAATATCAAAGACATGAGGCCCCTCATTTTTACCCTACATGTCTTCAAATCCATGCTAATGCTAGGGACATTGAGGTGGTTCACAGACAACACCATGGTCCTTTGGTACATCAACAAGCAGGGAGGACCCAAGTCTTACTTACATGAACTAGCCCTGCATGCCTGGGAATTGGCTTTACAAAGCCAAGTCTCTCCAAGCAGTTTACCTCCCTTCAGCTCGGAATGTGGTGGCAGACTCTATAAGCAGGTCCACAACCCCATGTCATGAATGGATGTTGCACAGGGATGTGTTTTTGGACCTGATCCTTTATGTGGGGTATGCCTCAAGATCTTTTTGCCTTCCCCATGAACGGACAGCTTCCAAAATTCTTTGCCAGGGTCCTACACCCCTTGGCCTGGAAGGTAGACACACTCCTTTTCATGGAAGGGGATGTTTTTGTATGCACCCCCCCCCTGCCTTTTCTTCAAAAGTTCCTACTGAAAATTTTACCGGACCAACCAAAATTCTTGCTGGTGACTCCCTTTTTTGCCAAGGCAGCATTGGTTACCCTTCTCCTGCACTTGGCCAGGGACAATCATCACAAGTGGATGGATCTACTCACATAGGGCAAGGGAACCCTAATACATCACAACTGCCAACTCTCAACCTGACTCTGTGGGTGATGGGATCTTAATTCCTTTTAGACACCTATTCTCATAGGACATGCTTCAAGATGTTCTTCATGTTTCTCTGTTGCAGTCCTTACATTTGGGTAATGTGCTGGCAGATTGCTCTGTCGGCCTGAAAAGTGTTGAGTCCTGCGTTGGTTGCTGTCCCTTCTTCCATCACGTCGGGTCATCAGGGGTATAAAACATGCAGCCGCATGGTGCCCGAAGCAGAAGCAGTTCGCAAGTGCAGGTCTGCAGACTCCTGAAATTTTCGTTTTAGAGTTTCAGAACCGAAGTCTTCAACTAAAAGCTAAGTATCCCATTGGGGAAACTTTTTCCTGCTCCTTACCGATGTTAGTAAAAGTAAATAATTGCATTACTTGTGGGAAACAAATACCTCATAAGGATTTTCATTTGTTCTGTATTCCTTGCTTAGGCCCTGACCACAACGTGCCTTGCTGTCAGTTTTGTGCTAAATTTAATCCACTCATGATTAAACGTCTGTATATTTTTGCTTCTAAATATTTTGGCTCAAGATTTAATTATCCAGAAATGTCGTCGGTTAGCAAAGAAAAAGACCGAGACAGTCTAGGTCCAAAACTGACTACGTCGCTTCTCTTAAACCAGTCGCTGGTACTCAGTGAGGCACTTTCGCAGCCCCTGATACCCACTACTTCTGATTCGCAGGCCTCTGAGACCCATTCGAGTATGCTGCGCAATGCTTCAATTATGGAACCCGCGGATGTCTCTACCTTAGATGGGTCTGGAGCCACTATGCAGGCACCGCCTTCTGAGAGTATTCTCAGGCCTACACACTTGTATATTAGACCAACGCCATCTTCAAAACGAAGGCCAAAATCTAAATCTGTCTAAAAAAACAATGCCTGGGCCACATGTGCAGGCCCCTATGCCTAAAAAAAAAAAACAAATGATCAAAATGGCTGAAGATTTAATTTAATCTGATCAGTGGTAGCCAGCCCCCTCCTAAGAGGCCTAGGCAAGACCTTGATTATGAATCTTCTGAACAGGGTTCTGTTTTTCTGACTCTTCTAATGAACAGGATTTGTCTATTCCTACTTATGAGGACTGTGATGCAGAAGATTCCATTCCTTCTGCTTCTCCCCCTGAGGACTTTTCTTTTGGGGAAACTTCACATACGGGAACATTTCCACTGGGAAAGTCAGGATTTCTCTGAATCTAGAGAGACTTGGGGGTTTTCTCCTTCCTCAGCATAGGCCTTTGGGTATACCTCCTGTTCTAGACATTGTTGATGATTTTTCAGAATCTAGTACGACTCCTGATTCTCTGCCTCCGGCTCCTTGTAAGCCAGACAGATACTACAGGGTTCCTGACTCCCACAAGTTCCTTTTCAAAAATCCTATTGCTGATCCTGAAACCATTTCTCAGGGTCCCAAGGGCATTAAGGCCTCTACTGCTAAAAATCCTGGTAAGGAGGTTTACACGTCTGCAACCTTGGTAATCAGGGCTTTAAACTGTCCATTTCATATGCTTAAATATCAACAGCATGTCATGGGACTAAAACAGAAAATTGTTAATCTTTGTGTGGAAAATAGGTTTGCAGGATTTATTTCATTCAGCTGAACAAGTTGGAAATCATACTTTGCAGTGTGGTTTTGATTCCTTGGTGGCCTCTTGCAGGGCTGCTGTAACTGGATCTGTGCTAAGAAGGCATGCTTGGCTCAAAGAGCAAACTCTGCCTGACCATGTTAAAGCAAAATTGTTGAATGCTCCTTTACAACAGGACTGTCTCTTTGGTAATGAGACTAAAGAAGTGTTAAAAAAAGATGGAAGATAAAGCTAAATCTATGCAAACTGTGAAAGATTTCTTACAAGTGCAACCTCCAAGATTTAGTAGGCACTGGCCTACTAAGAACTGGTCCTTTCCAGTCCCCTCGAGAGCCGCTCAAGTCAAATCAAGACATTCCAAAGGCTCCAGGTTTCAGTCACAAGGAACTTTTAGAACAAAACAATGGGGTGCCTCCACCTCCAAATCTGGAAACAACAATGTACCTCCCTATGGTAAACAGACTCCATGACTTCCCTTTACACTTACCAAGCACTTACCTTTTAGCCGCCCTTTTGCTGGGGGAAAACTGGCTCTTCATGCAAGAAACTGGCAACTTATAACCCGGGACAAATGGGTTTTAAATATAGTATCCCAGGGATATAGATTTCATTTCCTCACGCTGCCAATTCCAAACGGATGGCCAGACCTGCCCCCAAATCAGTGGGCAGAGGCCCAGAAACAAGTACTTTCCCTCATGAGCATGGGGGCTATTCAACCAGTACCAGAAGAGGAAAAGGGACAAGGTTTCTATTCAAGACTTCTTTTTTCCTGGTACCCAGAAAAGACAAATCATGGCATTCATTTCTGGACTTGTCTACTCTAAACACCTTTCTGGACATTCCAGAATGCAAGATGCTGCCTCCATCAGTTAATTCCTATGCTAGGCAAAGATGCCTGGTTGGCAGCTCTAGATTTAAGAGGCTTACCTGCATATCCCAATGAGGGAATCTTACAGAAGATACCTCCACTTCAAAGCAGGCTACTTGCATTACTAGATGTTCATCGTGTTTCACTGTTGCAGTCATTACTCTTGGGTTATCCTGCTGGCAGGCTACCCTCAGTCGGCCAGAATTCCAAAGTCTAGGTCCAGCGTCGGTTGCTGTCGCCTCTTCCCTGACGTCAGTGCACCAGGGGTATAAAAGATGCAGCAGACGCCATATTCTTCAGTCTTTCTTGCTGCGCAGTGCCCGAAGCAAAAGTAGGTCGCAAGTGCCGGTTGGCAGACTCCTGAGATATTCAAATCTGAATTTCAGAACCGAAGTCTTCATTAAAGCTACGTACCCCATCGGGGAAACTTTTTTTTTTTTTTTTTTTTTTTTTGCTTCAGACCGATGTCAGAAAAAGTTAACAATTCTATTGTAGGAAGCAAATACCTCCAAAGGATTTTCACTCTTACTGTATTCCTTGCCTAGGCCCTGATCACAATGTTGCTAGCTGTCGGTTTTGTGCTAGATTTAACAAACGCACTAAAGCGTTGGTTCGATTTTGCATTTCATTACTTTGGCCGAAGATTTAATTATATAATGCCGTCGGACCAGCCGACAACGGGAGTTTACAAAAAACACAAGGAAAAGGATAGGCATCAGCGGTCCAAAACCGACGAGGGCTCTGCTAGGCCAGTCGCCGGTTCTCAGTGAGGTGCTTTCGCAGCCCTTGGCGCCCGTTATCTCTGCGCCACAGGCTGCTTCCGACTCCCACGTGGAGCCGACTGGGTCTCTGGATACTCAAGGTATTGGACACTCTGAAATCATTCCCTCAGATGGGTCCGGAGCCGCTGAGCAGGCATCGGCTTCTGAGGGTGTCTTCAGACCTACATAACTATATATATATATATATATATATATATATATATATATATATATATATATATATATATATATATATATATATATATTGAGCCATCTTCAGATTCAAAGACTAAAGCAGCTCTAAAGACAAAGAAACAAGTACAGCATTCTCCTGCTCAGACTTCCATGCCTAAAAAACAGATGCTCAAAATGGCCGAAGACCTAATTACTTTGATCAGGGGCTCCCATCCCCCTCCTGATAATAGGCCTAGGCAAGAGACAGTGTGTGATTATTCTGATCATGTTTCTATTTCCTCGGATTCCTCTTCTGAACAGGATTACTCCATGCTTTCCTATGAGGATTCTCATGCTGAAGAATCCATTCCTTCAGCCTCTCCTCCTGAGGATTATTCTTTTGGAGAAACCCTGCATACCATGAGGAAGCATTTCCATTGGAAGAGCCAAGATTATTCTGAATCTAAGAAAAGGCTCAGAGACTTAGTTACTTCCTCAGCACAGACCCCTTGCTATTCCACCTGTTCTAGACATTGTAGGTGTATCTTCAGAGTCCGGCCTGTCCCCTGACTCTCTACACCTTGCACCTGTTAAGCCAGACAGATACTATAGGGTCCCGGATTCTCATAAATTCCTATATTAAAACCCCACTGCTGACCCAGAAACTATATCTCAGGGACCCAAGGGGTCAAAGCTTCCACTGCAAAAATCCCTGTCCCCTCTGATAGGGATTCTAGGGCTCTAGACAGATGGGGAAAAGTCTACACTTCTGCTACCCTGGCTGTAAGGGCTTTAAATTGTCAGTTTCATATGCTTAAATACCAGCAATATTTAATGTCACTGCTTAAACAGAAATTGTTGACAAATACTGAACGTTCAGAGAACAAGGAATTGCAGGATTTATTGCATCCGACTGAACAAGTGGGAAAGCATACTTTGCAATGTGGTTATGATTCACTGGAGGCCTCTTGCAGGGCTGCTGTTACAGGTTCTGTTATTAGAAGGCATGCTTTGTTAAAGGAACAGAATCTGCCTGATGTTCTTCGTGTTACACTGCTGCAGTCATTACATTTGGGTTATCCTGCCATCAGGCGGTCCCGCAGTTGGCCTGAGTTCCAAAGTCTTGGTCCGGCGTCTGTTGCTGTCACTTCTTCCCTGACGTCAGTGCGCCAGGGGTATATAAGATGCACCCGACGCCATTTTCTTCTGTCTTTCTTGCCGCGCGGTGCCCGAAGCAGAAGCAGTTCGCAAGTGCCAGTCGGCCGACTCCTGAGATTTTCGAAGTCGAATTTCAGATCCGAAGTCTTCAATAAAGCTAAGTACCCCATTGGGGAAACTTTTTTTTCTTGCCTCAGACTGATGTCAGAAAAAGTTAATAATTGTATTTCTTGTGGGAAGCAAATACCTCATAAGGACTTCCACTCTTACTGTATTCCATGCCTAGGCCCTGATCACGACGTCACTAGTTGTTGGTTTTGTGCTAGATTTAACAAACTCACTATAAAAAGACGTTTTGATTTTGTTTTGCACTACTTTGGCCGAAGGTTCAATTATACGATGCCGTCGGATCAGCCGACTACTTCAGTACCGAAAAAACGCAAAGACAAGGATAAAGACAGGCATCCGAGGTCCAAAACAGATGCCGAAACCTCTTCTAGGCCAGTCACCGGTTCTCATTGAGGCGCCTTCGCAGCCCCTGGCGCCCGCTACCTCAGAGCCACAGGCCGCTCCTGACTCCCACGTGGAGACATCTAGGCCTCTGGAAACTCAAGGTATTGGGCCTATGGAAACTAATCCCTCAGATGGGTCTGGAGCCGCTGAGCAGGCATCGGCTTCTGAGGGTGTTTTCAGACCTTCACAACTTACCATTAAGACAACAGCCAAGATAAAGGTACCATTAAAGACAAAGAAACAAGTACAGCATTCTCCTGGACAGTCCTCCATGCCTAAGAAACGGATGCTAAAAATGGCCGAAGACCTCATTACTCTAATCAGGGGTTCCCATCCCCCTGCTGAGAAAAGGCCTAGGCAGGATACAGACCATGACTCTACTGATCAGGTTTCCATTTCCTCTGATTACTCTTCAGACCAGGGATACTCTCTACCCCCCTATGAGGACTCTGATGCTGAAGAATCTATCACTTCAGCCCATCCCCCTCCTGAGAAGAGACCTAGGCAGGATACAGGCTATGACTCCTCTGATCAGGTTTCCATTTCCTCTGATTCCTCTTCAGACCAGGGATACTCTCTACACCCCCTATGGGGACTCTGATGCTGAAGAATCTATCCCTTCAGCCTCTCCTCCTGAGGATTATTCTTTTGGCGAAACTTTACTTACCATGAGGGAGCATTTCCATTGGGAAAGTCAGGATTACTCGGAATCCAAGAAAAGGCTCAGGGATTTCCTCTTATTGCCTCAGCACAGGCCCCTGGCTATTCCGCCTGTGCTAGATATTGTGGATGATGTGTTCTCTTAATCCAGTTTATCTCCTGACTCTTTGCCCCCTGCTCCAGCCAAGCCAGATTGGTATTAAGAGTCCCTGACTCTCGCAAGTTTCTTTACAAAAACCCTTCTGTGATCCAGAAACTATTTCCCAGGGCCCAAAAGGGGTTAAGGCTTCGATTGCAAAAAATCCAGTACCATCTGACAGAGATTCCAGAGCTTTGGATAGATGGGGGAAGAAAGTATACACTTCTGCAACTTTAGCAGTAAGAGCTTTAAATTGCCAGTTTCACATGCTTAAGTACCAACAATATTTAATGGCTCAGTTAAAACAGAAAATGCTTGCAAGCTCAGAAGCTCCTGATTGTAAAGAAATGCAGGATTTATTGCATGTAGTTGAACAGGTGGGAAAACATACTCTGCAATGTGGTTTTGATTCTTTAGAGGCCTCTTGTAGAGCCGCACTTACAGGTTCTGTGATTCGAAGACATGCTTGGTTAAAAGAACAAAGTTTACCTGATCATGTTAAGGCAAAATTATTGTAGCTCCTTTACAGCATTATGCTTTGTTTGGTGTTAAGGCAGAACAGGTGTTAAAGAAAATGGAGGATAAAGCTAAATCTATGCAAACAGTCAAGGATTTCTTACAGGTACAGCCACCTCGGTTTAGCAGAAATTGGCCAACAAAGAATTGGTCCTTTCCAGTGTCAGACAGGCCACAGAGAGGCAGATACAGATGCCCAAGGGGCAGATCTCAACCCCAAGGCTCAAACATTCAGCGACAGTGGGGCACCTCAACCCCAAAAGGTGGTGAGGACAAGTCTCAACCTTACAGGAAACAGTCACAATGACTTTCCCCTTCGTACGCCAAGTACGTCCCTTTTGGAAGACCCCTTAGGGGGAAAACTAGCACTTTTTTTCTCAAAACTGGCAAACAATCACCCAGGACAAATGGGTCCTGAATATTGTCTCTCAAGGTTACAGATTCCACTTTCATACTTTACCAAGGCTAGAATGCCAGACCTGGCACAAAAACAAATTTCAGCCCTCATGGACATGAGTTATTCAAAATGTACCACAACAGGAACAAGGACAAGGATTTTACTCAAGACTCTTCCTGCTCCCCTGAAAGGAGAAGGCCTGAAGACCCATACTAGACCTTTCAATTCTGAATACTTAACTGGATATTCCAAAATTCAAAATGTTGATATTACAGCAGCTTCTACCCATGCTGAGCAAGAAGGCTTGGCTTGTTACTCTGGACCTCAGAGGCATACCTGCATGTCCCTATCAGACAAAATTGCAGAAGATACCTCAGATTCAAACCTGGTACAATGCACTACCAATTCTCTGCACTGCCCTTTGGCTTATCTACTGCGCCCAGGGTCTTCACGAAGTGCCTGGCACCAGTAATTGCGTTTTGCAGACAAAAAGGAATTAAAATATATCCATACCTGGACGACTGCCTTATTCAAGCAGAGACAAAGGACATTCTTCTACAGCATCTGGCATTTGTAAAAAGGTTGCTAATTTCTCTAGGGTACACAGTAAACGAAAAGAAGTCAAAACTTTTGCCTAATTCCACACCTTCTGACTCAACAAAACAATCCGATCCTGCACGGTCAGCTCAAAACCCTAAACCTGGCTGCATGGCAGATAGATTAGTCAAACATGCAACACACCTCTCTGAAGCTGTTACGGATGTCATTTTGGAGGTCAGGAGACCTAGCACCAGAAAAGCTTACTCAGAAAAATGGAAAAGATTCTGCGCCTGGAACCAGGCTCAAAACCTTGACCCTCTTGTTCCAAACATTCCTCAGATTTTACAATTCTTAACTGAGATTCTGGACAGAGGCCTATCCTTCTCATCAGTTAAGATCCACGCCTCTGCCATTTCAGCACATTACAACACGGATCCTCCTTTATTCTCTCATCCCTTGTTAAAGCAGTACCTCAGAGGGACTAAAAACATAAGACTGCCCCGGAGAGCACAACACCAACTTGGGACCTCAACTTCGTTTTGGAAAAACTGACACTACCACCTTTTGAGCCAGCCAATACAGCCGATCTAAAATTTTTATCATGGAAAACAGTTCTGCTCCTGGCAGTAACTTCAGCACGAAGAGTCTCGGAGCTACAGGCAGTAATGGCAGTGGAGCCTTTTATAATTTTTCATCAGGACAAGGTATCTTTAAGGACAAACCCTACCTTTATGCCAAAGGTGGTATCTAGTGTGTCTCTTAACCAAACCATCCATTTGCCAACCTGTTATCCAAACCCCCTGAATAAAGGGGAGAAACTTCTGCATTCTTTGGACAGGCAGCTACGCTTCTAGTTGGACAAAACAAAGGCTTTCAGGTAAACTGAGCAACTTTTTGTAGTATATGCTGCAGGATCACAGGGTAAGGCCATCTCAAAGCAGACTATATCCAAATGGATAGGACACTGTATTCGGTACTGCTACACACAGCATGGAAAATAGTCCCAAATAACATTAGGCCACATTCCACCAGGGCAACAGCCTTTCTCAGAGGAGAACCTACCAAGGAAATTTTTGGTGGCTGCAACTTGGAGTTCAGTGCACATCTTTACCAAACATTACCACCTGCCTCTTTGCTCTAAATCCAGAGCAGGCTTTGCCACTGCAGTTCTGCAGGGCCTCATAGCCAAGACTTAACTCTTTATAGACCAGCCACCCACCCTCAGCTTTGGGATTCTACCCAAATGTAATGACTGCAGCCGTGTAACACGATGAACATAGTACAGTTTTGTACCTACCATAAATGTAGATGTTCGAATGTTCACACTGCTGCAGTCCAGGTTACCCTCCCTCCATCCCCTCTGAACTAGCTGGACTTATCTATACCTTTCTATCCTTTACAACCTTTGGGGTGTATTTGCTGGTAACTGAAGCTATTTTATTTTACATGTATATATTTGATTAGCAATATGTATTGCCTTCCTTCTTGGGGGCACCTGACATCTGGGGCAAGAAAAACTGGCGTCTGGTTCATCTTGTATACCCCTGGTGCACTGATGTCAGGGAAGAAGCGACTGCAACCGACGCCGGACCAAGACTTTGGAACTCAGGCCGACTGCGGGACTGCCTGACGGCAGGATAACCCAAATGTAATGACTGCAGCAGTGTGAACACTCAAACATCTACATTCATGGTAGGTACAAAACTGTACTTTCATGTTAAAGCAAAATTATTAGATGCACCATTACAGCATGATACTTTGTTTGGTACTAAAGCAGAAGAGGTGTTGAAAAAAATGGAGGATAAAGCAAAATCCATGCAAACAGTTAAGGATTTCTTACAGGTACAGCCACCCAGGTTTAGCAGGAACTGGCCTTCTAAAAATTGGTCCTTTCCAGTGTCAGACAGGCCACAGAGGCAGATACAGGCATCCCAGAGGCAGATCTCGGCCCCAAGGCTCATACAGGCCTAAACAGTGGGGTGCTCCTACCTCCAAAAGCGGAGAAGACAAATCACAGCCTTACAGGAAACATTCCCAGTGACTTTCCTCTACCAGATCCAAGCACTTTTCTTTTGGCAGCCCCCTTAGGGGGAAAAATAGCACTTTTTTCATCAAATTGGCAAATGGGTCGTGAACATAGTGTCCCAAGGCTACAGGTTCCATTTTCACACTCTACTAAGGTCAGAAGGTATGCCAGATCTGCCACACAATCAATGGGCAGAGGCACAAAAACAAATTACAGCCCTCATGGACATGTAGTGGTACTTGCTGAATGGCCCTCAAGAGCAGGGGCAAGGATTTTACTCGAGACTTTTCCTAGTACCCATAAAGGACAAAACCTTGAGACAAATACTGGACCTGTCTATACTAAATACGTTTCTGGAAGTTCCAAAATTCAAGATGTTGACTGTACAGCAGCTACTGCCCATGCTGGGAAAGAAGGCTTGGCTCGTAACTTTGGACCTGAAAGAGGCATACCTGCATGTCCCAATCAGGCTATCTTGCAGAAGATTGCTCAGATTCATAGCTGGCTCAATGCATTACCAATTCTCTGCACTGCCCTTTGGCTTATCTACTGCACCCAGGGTCTTCACAAAATGCCTGGCACCAGTATTTGCGTTTTGTAGACAAAAAGGTATTCAAATATATCCCTACTTGGACGACTGCCTAATTCAAGCAGAGAACAAAGACATTCTTTTAAAGCATCTGGCATTTCTAAAAAGATTACTAATTGGCCTAGTGTACACAGTAAATGAAAATAAATTAAAACTAGTGCCCTCTCAAGAGATAATATTCTTGGGTGCAAGCTTAAATACAACTGCCCGGATGACTTATCTCTCACCAGACAAAACATCTGACTACTTACTTCAAGAAATTGGCAACAAAAACCCACTTATCTGCAAGGAATATCCTGCAGGCCTCGAGTTTCATGGCATCCTGCATTCTACTAATTCCATATGCCAGACTGCATATGAGGAAACTACAATGGTATCTAAAAAGTGTTTGGACTCAGCATTGCCACAGCCTGGAGACAGTAATTACACTCATTCCCTGTCTGCAACAGGAGTTTCGATGGGCAGAAGTCTGTCACCAGAACAAGGGTCTGCCATTCTGTCTACCCACAGCCAGACAGACACTGACAACGGATGCATCAGATTATGCCTGGGGGGCCCATATGGCAGGAAAATGTATTCAGGGCACATGGCCTGCAAACCTGATGCATCTTCATATCAATCAAAAACAGATGCTAGCTGTTCAAAATGCCCTGACAGCTTTCAAGGACCTGCTTCATCCAAGACAGTTACTGATAAAGACAGACAACACTACAGTCATGTGGTACATAAACAAGCAGGGAGGTACACATTCCTACCCCCTCTGCAAACAAGCAATGACCTTATGGGACACAGCATTGGCTTTTCAAGTTCACCTGCAAGCACAATTCCTTCCAGGAAAAACAAGTACTCTGGCAGACTAAGCAGAAACCTCATGGATCCCCACGAATGGAAACTGGATCTACAAGTCTTCAGCATGATAATAAGGAAATGGGGATGCCCAGACATAGTTCTGTTTGCCTCCCCTCACAACTGCCAATTGCAGAGATTTTGCACAAGGATTTATCACAAGCAAGCATGGAAAGTGGACGCCCTATCCTTCAGCTGGAAAAATCTAACCGTATATGCCTTTCCTCCACTGCCTCTTCTTCCAGGGTACTCCTAAAGGTCAGACGAGAAGCCAAAAATGATACTGATTGCACCAGACTGGCCATGCCAGCACTGGTACCCAATCCTGAAGAGCTTGTCTCAAGGTCCAGCATGGATATTGCCTCAAACTTCTCACTTGCTGACCCAACAAAACAAGATCCTGCACAGCCAACTCAGGACCTTAAATCTGGCAGCATGGCGGATAATGTAGCCATTCAGAACACTCCTCTTTCAAAAGCTGTTATGGGTGTTATCTTGGAGGCCAGGAAGCCCAGTGCCAGAAAATCTTATGCAGAGAAATGGAAGAGATTCTGTGCTTGGAACAAGGCCTAGACACGTGTGTACCAAATATCCCTCAGATTTTACAATACCTAACTGAGATGCTGAACAAAGGCCTTTCTTTCTCATCAGTTAAGATTCATGCCTCTGCCATTTCAGCCCATTACAATGTGGAACCACCTATCTTTTCTCATCCTTTTAATAAGGCAGTACCTCAGAGGGGCCAAAAACATTAGGCCTCCAAGGAGAGCACCAATTCCGGCCTGGGACCTCCGTTATGTTTTGGAAAAACTTACACTGCCTACTTTCGAGCCAGCATCAACAGCAGATATAAAATTCTTATCCTGGAAAACTGCTCTGCTCCTAGCAATAACCTCTGCAAGGCGAGTCTCGGAGTCACAAGCACTCATGGCTGTGGAACCTTTCATCATTTTTCGTCAATATAGGGTTTCTCTGAGGACAAACCCTACATTTATGCCTAAGGTGGTGTCCAGTGTGGCCCTCAACCAAACCATTCACTTGCCTACCTTTTATCCATATCCACAGAACAAGGGTGAGAAAATTCTGCATTCTTTGGACATACATAGGCAGCTGCGCTGCTACTTGGACAGAACTAAAGCTTTCAGAAAGACTGAGCAACTTTGTGTCATATGCTGCAGGATCACAAGTAAAGGCCATCTCAAAACAGACTATTTCTAAATGGATAGGCCATTGCATCTGTTTCTGCTATTCTCAACATGGCAAATCAGTGTCTAAGGCCATTAGGCCTCATTCCACCAGAGCAGCAGCCACTTCAGCAGCCTTCCTCAGAGGAGTACCAACCAAAGATATCTTAGAGGCTGCAACCTGGAGTTCAGTGCACACCTTCACAAAGCACTACCACTTAACTCTTTACTCCAAGTCCAGAGCAGGCTTTGCCATTGCAGTCCTGCAGGGCCTCATAGCCTCTCCTAATCCTTTTTAGCCCAGCCACCCATTCTCGGCTTTGGGATTCAACCCAAGAGTAATGACTGCAACAGTGAAACACAATGAACATAGTGCAGTTGTGTACCTACCATAAATGTAGATGTTAGAGTATATTCACTGTTGCAGTCCAGGTTACCCACCCACCATCCCCCTTGTCTTTGCTGAGTCTTATCTGCACTTTTCTATCCTATACAATCTATTTGGTGTATTTGCTTGTAGATGAAGGAAATGGTATTTTTGTGCATGCATTTTTATTGGCATATTTTTCAGCCTACCAATTTGGGGGCACCTGATATCTGGGGCAAGAAAAACTGAAGAAAATGGTGTCTGCTGAATCTTTTATACCCCTGGCGCACTGATGTCTGGGAAGAGGCGACTGCAACTGACGCCTGACCTAGTCTTTGGAATTCTGGCTGACTGAGGGTAGCCTGCCAGCAGGATAACCCAAGAGTAATGACTGCAACAGTCAATACACTCTTAACATCTACATTTATGGTAGGTACGCAACTGTACTTTCCCTACAGCCAGAGCGAGTATTTTTATGTATAGACCAGGTAAAAAGATTTGTATATCTTCTATCCTCTCCATAAGGGCATTAAATTTTCAGACTCACATGGCACGTTTTGTACTAGACACTCTAGCCAAGGCTTCCTCTTTGGTGTCTGATCTTACTGACTCCCCTACCAAGACTCAACTCACTAATCTGCTTTCAACAGCTTCTCAAGTAACTAGACACTCAATCAAGTGTAGTTACGATGCTGTGGAGGCTTCTTCCAAGTCCGCTGCATTTGGTTCAGTCCTTTGTAGGTATTCATGGCTTAGATTACAGCCTTTACCTCCTGATTTTCAGGCTAAGCTGTTAGATGCCCCCTAGATAACTCTATTATTCGGGGCTGCTTCTGCTGAGCTTTTTAAATACTTACAGGAGAAAGCTAAGAACTCCAGAATTTGAAACAGTTTCACCTGTTCCTAGATGCCATAGAAACTACCTTCAAAAGAGACTCTTGTTAGGAGGCGGTCTAATCCTCCTACTACTCAGTCTAGGGGAAGGAGACACTAGGCAAGATGCTTACCCCTAGGACATCTGCAGTCTCCACTCCTTCCTTTCATAGGCAACCTGATCAAGACAGAACCCCTCCCTTGTAACTCAGACCAGCTGCTTTGTCACGCCCCTCTGTCCCTATGCCTCACTCTATCCCTCCTCTCCTGGCAGAAGATCACCACCGACCAGTGGGTGATATCAATCATCCAGAATGGATATTTCCTGGTTTGGTGGGCTCTCCCAGCTTTCCAATGTTTACCACAACCACCAAAAACTCATTCAACTATTCATCCCCGTTTTAAGAACACTTTTTTAATTCAAGGCACTATTCAGCTAGTTCCTCCAGAGCACATGGGCAAGGGTTTCTACTCCCAGAATGTTTGATTCCAAGAATGGACGGTCCCTGGAGACCAATCTTAGACCTGCCGTACCTCAATCTGTTCCTCAAGGTACCCACCTTCCAGATGCTTTTTCTACAGACATTGTTGTGTCTTTTGGCTTTTCCCAGTTAGGGGTCGCCACAGCGGAGCTTCGGTCCGCTAATGATTGGCAGTAGATTTTTCATGAACGCCGAGGTGCCAGCTCGACGCTCAACCTTCAACGAAGGTACACCCATTACGCATGTCTTTATTACTGCCTCTTATCCCACCTCAGGGTTACATGGCCTCAGTGGATTTGAAAGTTGCTTTATTCCCATTCACCCTTAGTGCAGAAAATTCCTACGTTTTTCAATAGACTCCTCTCCCTTTCAATTTGCTGCCTTGCCTTTTGGTTTCTCTACTGCACCCAGGGTCTTTACAAAGTTTTTAGCCCTACTGACAGCTCACCGCAGGCTGTTGGGAGTTCAGAGTTTTTAATATCTAGATGATATCCTTATTCTTCACAAGGACTCTCGCTCCTTAACACTGCATCTGGTCTCCAGCATCCTAGAAACTTGCAGATTCACTCTAAATTTGCAAAAATCCAGCTCACCCCCATCCAGGACATAACCTTTATGGGTTCCAGGATACAGACAGTTCTAATGACTGCCTTCATTCCCCCAACAAAAAATATAGCTTGCTTCAGTACCTCCTTTCCCTTCTTCCCCTCTTTATCCTCGACAGCCAGACAGTTCTCAAAGCTTCTAGGGCATATGGCTTCTGTGATCCCTATGCTTCCACTGGCCAAACTTCACATGAAGAAATTTCAGTGGTGTATGAAAAATCTCTGGTGCCAACACCTTCAGTTTCTAGAGGCAACCATTCCTCTTCTGCCATGTCTAGAAAAAGGAACTCTGCTGGTGGATCTCTCAAATTCACCTCAATCAGGGAGTTCCCTTACAAATTCCTACTCCAGTACAGCATCTCTACACAGACGCCTCATACCTGGGTTGGGGAGCTGTGCTGCGTCTCCCCTCCAGCCAGCTCAAGGCACAGGGCATATGGTCCTTAAACAGACTACAAGATCACATCAGCATAAAAGAAATGAGAGCCTTACTCATGGCTCTACAAACCTTTCAGCAGCTTCTGCTACCAGGCACACAGTCATCACAGACAATGACTGCGCTATGATATGTCAACAAAGCAGGGGGGACAAAATTCTACCCTCCTATGCTCTCTAGTAATTCATATGGAATCTCTGTTACTTCACCTACTGGCTGTTCATATTCCAACCTCGGAAAATATATTGACAGACACTCTTAAGGAGAACCATGGCACCTTCTCACGAATGGATGTTAAATAGGGAGATGTTTCTGGACATTGTGCAAACTGGGGTGTTCCAAAAGCAGTTCTGTTTGCCTCCTCCCAGAACAGACAACTACCTTTTCTGCACAAGGCTTACCCCATCTGCAAGCATGGAAAGTGGATGCCTTCTACTTCTGTTGGGGAAAGATATACCTTGTATACCCCCCCCCAGTATCTCTAATTCAGAAAGTCTTTCTGAAAATTCAGAAAGACGGATCAAAAATTCTACTGGTGACCCCCTTTTGGCCAAGACTACATTGGTTCCCTCTTTTTTAATTAAGCTATCCTGGGGCAATCGCCACAAATTACCTCAAAAGTTCAATCTATTCGCACAAGACTGGGGATCTCTAATATACCCACAGCTTCTAAACCTGAACTTGACCCTGTGGTTGATAAACTTTTGATCCCTTTTCACCACCAATACTCTGAGGATGTGCTCAAAGTCCTGCAGGAGGCCAGGAAACCTAGCACCAGAAAGAATTGCATTGCAAAGTGGAAACTTTTTCTAGGTGGTTGTCTAAGAAAATGCAGGACCCATTGGCAGTCCCATTACCTATGGTCCTTGCTTATTTGTGTGAGCTGCTGCACTCTGGATTATCCTACTCTTCTGTAAAAGTACATTGTCTGCTATTTCTGCTTGTCTACCTATGTTTTCCCCTTTAGCATCCAGGCTAGAGGTTAAACTGTTCCTTAGAGGGGTTCTGCATCTTGGACCTCCTAGGAAACCAGTTCCACCACCTTGAGGCCTTAATTTTGTACTAGAAAAATTGACTTGTGTCCCCCTTCGAGCCAGCCTTTTCAGCTTCCAGTAAGTTCTGCACTTGGAAAACGATTCTGCTAGTAGTTTTGACATCTGCCAGGAGGGTCTCAGAAATCCAAGCCCTCATGGCCATTCCACCTTACCTCATTTTCCACAAAGACAGTCTCTTTGAGAAGAATCCTTCATTCATGCCTAAAGTAGTGAATGAGCTTTCCTTGAACCAATCCATTAACATGCCTGTTTTTTTTTTTTTCTGTATCCTCAGAATTCCTCAGAAAGGAAACTTCATTTCTTGGATATGCATAGGCAGCTCAGATTCTACCTAGATAAAACAAAGTACATTAGAGAATCAGACCAGCTATTTGTCTCCTTTCATCCTAGAGCCCTAGGCAGAGCAGTCTCTCTAAACAAACCATTGCTTCATGGATCTCAAAAGCAGTCTTCTTTTGCCTTGACTTCCATGGCAAACTTCTAGCCTCGAAAGTAAATGCTCATTCCACTAGGGCTGCAGCTTCTTCTGCAGTCTTTTTCTAAAGGCCTGGACCATGCCACCATTTTAGAGGCAGCTACCTGGTCTTCTCTTCACACCTTCAAAGTATGACAAACTGGATTTAATATCCAGATCCAGAGCTGGCTTTGTCAGGTCTATTCTGCAGAGTCTCCTTGACTCTTCTCCTGCACCACAACCACCCAAGGGAATGCTTAATAGCTTTGGTACTCTTCCTACTGTAATGAATACTGCAACATGAGAATAGAAAGACATAGAATAGTTGTGTAAAATCTTACCATAACCATAGATGTCCTTCTCTTCCATGTTGCAGTATTCCGAACCTGCTCTCCTCCCCCTTATCCTTGTTTTTTTGGGATTTTATGGTTTTATAGCTTGGTAGAGGTGTTTACTTAGTGTTTGTTATATTGCTGTGTGTAGGCTTTTCTCATATTCCCAGGTAGAGCCACCACCTTTGTTCTATAGGCTCTTTTCTATAGTCTTGTTTAGCTGGAATGCTTTCTATTCTTTCAGCCCTATCTTCTGTGGCAGTCGGTCCTGACTTGGGTATGTGCAGACATCATATTTATAGATGTCGATTTATGGCACTAGCATGCTACGTCGCACGCAACTCCTTACTAAAGACTTTGGTATACTGGCCGGATGTACAGCGCTGCAGGCAGCCATATCCCTAGTGTAATGAATACTGCAAGAGGTTTGTCAGCATTTCATAATGTGTTTGAGAGTATTGGCCATCTAAAGTGTGCAGACTAATTTATAGCTATATCAGGCCTTCCACTGGGGATGAGAGAGGAAAAAAAAAAAAAAAAAACAGATGTCTGACCACCTAATTCCAAAACGTGGAGATTTCTGGGAGGTGACAGTCGGCATGGTGCTGGGGGATTAGCTCTGAAACGTGTGACAGATTTTGAATTTGGTCTCTGCAGAGATCCCTTGAGTTATGATGGCAGCAGTGACTGCACGCAAACTTCTGCAGTTTTAAGTTAATAACAGTTGCACTTTTCTAAAATATTTGGTGTGTGTGTGCTTGTGTGTGTGCGTGCGCGCTTGTGTGTGCGTGCTTATCTGGCTCCAAAGGTAGGTTTATAAAGGACATGCGTGCACAGGTCCCAGGTACTGCTCCAAGTGCACATGTACGGAGTGTGGCTTTTAAACATTTCTGGGAGTATCCCTAATTTGGCTAGCAAAAACCTAGATGCCATTTTGAGCATATTTATTTCAAGTCAGATTGGCATATTGTTGAAGAGGATGCTTAATGTTTTATTGCTCCTGTTTGTGTTCACTTCCCATCTGTGAGAGCATTATAATTTGCCCCTTGCTTCTTTTTACCAGGTTGTATTTGCAGCAAACCTTAAATGATACTGTGGGGCGAAAAATTGTGGTAGATTTTCTGGGCTTTAACTGGAATTGGATCAGTAAACAACAGGCAAAACGAGGCTGGGGACCTCTAACTTCTAACTTACTTTTAATTGGAATGGAAGGTATGCACGCATTTATTTTCTTTCCTATATGCTATTTCTGTATTGTTTTGTCTTTACTTGACATCATGTCATTTAACTACTGCTGTTCAGTGCTTGCATGTTGTGCTACTAGTAAGTTCTGACAGTATGATTTGGAGTTTGTAGTCTATTTCAGTTTATTTTACTTTAATATATTGCTTTTTTTTTTTTTTTTTTTTTTGCCCAACTACTTTTGCTACTCTTAATGCTGTTCATGGTAGTAAAGAGAATCGGCAGCTTCTCAATCAGAATATTGCTGTTTATTGAGGAAAATATGTGGTCAGTTGTGGAAAAAAATACTTTATTTTGACAACGAAGTATAGTAAAATGTTGCAGTTAGCATATTTATATTTCTTGAGAGACACCCCTCTGATGTGATTTCTCCTTTGGCATCAAAGCCATTTCTGTGATAGTGGCATGAGGGAAGGAGGTCTCTGTTTAGCCAACAAATGAAATGTTCATTGAATGACTACTGGTCAAACATTAAACATCAAAAGCCTGTTTTACCGAACAATTATATCTTCATAAATAAAATCATTGAATACTCCTAGTTGGCCAATGTCGCGAATGTCTGATGATGCTGTGAAGTAAAACTAAACAAAAATAACATTCATAAAGACACCGTCTCAAGTGCATACTGAATAACATAAATTAAATATCTTTTATATGTGAATAAATAAGAATATTGTCCCCTTACAAACAGTGATGTAAATGTATACTCGGATATTTTTTAAAGGCATATTTCCACTTATCCCAATGCATTCCTATGCAGAAAGAAAAATGATGCAACTGGTGCAGAAGACAAGTCCATGAACACAGCTACTCTCAACAGAAGCACTGCAGCTGTAGTAAAGGGTTGCACTTCATAATTGTCTCTATTTTCAGTAACTACCTGTGGACGTTGATTCCTTTCAATAGTTTTCAGTTTCTTTGGAGAAGGTGGCAACCAGCCAACAACTGCAGATGTAAGTGATCAACTCTGATGTTCATCGTGTTACCCTGCTGCAGTCATCACACTTGGGTTATCCTGTCGTCAGGCGGTCCCGCAGTCTGCTGGAATTCCAAAGTCTTGGTCCGGCGTCGGTTGCTGTCACTTCTTCCCTGATGTCAGTGCGCCAGGGGTATATAGGGTATATATAATGCAACCAACGCCGTTTTCAGTCTTTCTTGCCGCGCGGTGCCCGAAGCAGAAGCAGTTCGCAAGTGCCGGTCGGCCGACTACTGAGATTTTTGAATTTGAATTTCACACCAAAGTCTTCTATAAAGCTAAGTACCCCGTTGGGGAAACTTTTTTTGCCTCAGACCGATGTCAGAAAAAGTTAAAAATTGTATTTCTTGTGGGAAGCAAATACCTCATAAGGATTTTCATTCTTATTGCATACCTTGCTTAGGCCCAGACCACGACGTCACTAGTTGTAGTTTTTGTGCTAGGTTTAATAAGCGTACTATTAAAAGACGCTTTGATTTCGCACGACACTACTTCAGTAGGAAATTTAACTACACCATGCCGTCGGAGCAACCGACTACCGGCGTGCACAAAAAACGCAAGGGTAAGGACAGACAGCCTAGGCCTAAGCCAGATTCCGAGGCCTCGGCTGGTCCGGTCTCCGGTCCTCAGTGAGGCTCCGATGCAGCCCCTGACTACCGCAGATCTGGAACTAGAGACCGCTTCGGAAATTTTGGTGGAATGTATCAGGCCAACGCAGCCATTTAGTTCAGGCCCTACCGACGACATTGCTGAAAAAGATGTTGGTGCTGCAGAAATGCCATCGGTTTCTGAAGGCGTTTTCAGACCGACGCTCACATTAAAACGTATCCTAAGACGAAGACTCCTATTAAATCTAAAAAGACTGCACTTCAGTCCCCTGTTCAAGGCCCCATGCCTAAGAAACAGATGCTCAAAATGGCTGAAGATTTGATCACTTTAATCAGGGGTTCCCAGCCCCCTCCTGACAAAAGGCCTAGACAAGAGGAAGATTATGCATCCTCTGAACAAGTGTCCATTTCTTCAGATTCCTCTGAGGACCAACATTACTCCTTCTCCCCTTATGAAGATTCTGATGCTGAGGATTCCATTCCCTCAGCTTCTCCTCCTGAAGACTACTCCTTTGGGGAAACTTTACACACTGAGGGAGCATTTTCACTGGGAAGGTCAGGACTACTCTGACTCTAAGAAAAGGCCCAGAGAGTTTCTTTTACTCCCCCAACACAGACCACTTGCCATCCCACCAGTTTTAGACATTGTGGATGATGTTTACTTAGAATCCAGTTTTAACCCTGATTCTCTACCTCTTGCTCCGGCTAAGCCTGACCGATATTAGAGTGCCTGATTCCCACAAATTTCTTTACAAAAGCCCTGTTGCTGACCCAGAGACAATCTCACAGGGTCCCAAGGGGGCTAAGGCTTCTATGGCTAAAAATCCTGTACCTTCTGAGAGGGATTCCAGAGCACTAGACAGGTGGGGGGAAAAAGGTTTACACCTCAGCCACTCTAGAAATTGCTGATACTTAAGCATGTGAAATTGGCAATTTAGTGCCCTCATAGCTAATCTCTCAGTTAAAGCAAAGAATGACCACTCTCCCTCAACAATCTGAATTGAAAGAAATGCAGGATCTGTTGCATGCCACTGAACAGGTGGGCAATACCTTACAATGTGGGTTTGATTCTTTGGAGGCCTCCTGCAGAGCAGCGGTCACAGGGTCTGTTATACTTAGGCATGCTTGGCTAAAGGAACAAACTCTACCTGATCATGTTAAAGCAAAACTTCTAGATGCTCCAGGATGTTCTTTTTGGAGTTAAAGCAGAAGTCTTAAAGAAAATGGAGGATAAGGCAAAATCTATGCAGACAGTCAAAGATTTCCTGTAGGTACAGCCCCCTCGCTTCAGCAGAAACTGGCCAACAAAAAATTGGTCCTTTCCAGCTACTGACAGACCACAGAGGGGTAAATACAGACGCCCAAGGGGCAGATGACAACCACAGGCCCAGTACAAACCTCGCCAATGGGGCACTACAACACAGAAGGGAGGAGAAGACAGGTCCCAATCTACCAGAAGGCAAACTCAATGACTTGCACCTTATCTGGCCAAGCAACACTCTCTTGGCAGCCCCCTTGGGAGGAAAACTCGCACTTTTTTCAGACAACTGGCACATTGTCACAAAGGACAAATGGGTCCTAGACATAATTTTACGAGGATACAGATTTCCATTTTCACACCTTGCCAATGAAAAGAGGAATGCCAAACCTGCCACAAAATCAATGGGCAGAGGCACAAAAACAAATTACAGCTCTCATGGACATGAGAGCCATTCAACTGGTACCTACTCGAGAGCAAGGTCAAGGATTTTACTCAAGACTCTTTCTAGTGCCCAGAAAGGACAATGCCTGTAGACCAATTCTGGACCTTTCAATTCTAAACACTTACAAGTACCCAAATTCAAGATGCTAACACTACAGCAGCTACTTCCCATGTTGGGCAAGGAAGCATGGCTAGTAACGTTGGACCTCAAGGAGGCATACCTGCATGTCCCTATCAGACAAAGTTGCAGAAGATACCTCCGTTTCATTGCAGGTTCAACCCATTACCAATTCTCTGCACTGCCCTTTGGCTTATCTACTGTGCCCAGAGTCTTCACAAAATGCCTGGCACCAGTAATTGCATACTGCAGAGAAAGAGGAATTCAAATATACCCCATACCTGGACTGCCTCATCCAAGCAGAAAGCAAGGACATTCTGTTGCATCATCTGGCTTTTGTGAAACATCTACTAAATTGCCTAGGGTACACAGTAAACGAAAAGAAGTCCAAACTAGTACCCTCACAAAATGACATTCCTGGGTGCCAGCTTGAATACAACGGCCCAGAAGGCTTATCTGACGCCAGACAAACTACAACTGACTCAATATTTCAAAACAATGGCAACAAAGGCCCAATTAACTGCAAGAAAAATTCTGCAGGCCTTGGGCTTCATGGCATCTTGCATACTACTAATACCATTTGCAAAGCTGCATATGAGGAAATTACAGTGGTACCTAAAAAGCGTATGGTCTCAACACAGCCACAGCTTGGACACAATATCTCTTATTCCCTGCCTACAACAGGAGTTTCTATGGCGGTCACAGGCATGTCACCTCAACAAAGGTCAGCCTTTCACCTTGCCCCCAGCCAGGCAAACTATCACAACAGATGCATCAGATTACGCCTGGGGGGCTCACATGGCAGGACATTGCGTTCAAGGCATATGGACTGCAGATCAAAGGAATCTGCACATCGATCAAAAAGAGATGCTAGCTGTACAGAAAGCTCTGACAGCCTTCAAGGATCTATTACATCCAGGACAACTGACAATCAAGATGGGCAACACCACAGTAATGTGGTACATAAACAAAACAAGGAGGTACTCACGCCTACCATCTTTGCAGGCAAGCAATGACCTTATGGAACACAGCTCTGGCTTACCAAGTTCAGTTACAAGCTGAATTCCTGCCAGGACAGAAGAATACATTGGCAGACTACCTCAGCAGAAACATCATGGATCCCCACGAGTGGAAACTAGATCCACAAGTATTTACAATGATAACTCAAAAATGGGGCCTTCCAGACATAGACCTGTTTGCCAGCCTTCAAAACTATCGACTAACAAAATTTTGTACAAGGGCACTTTACCATCAAGCTTGGAAAGTGGACGCACTCTCTTTCAGTTGGAAAAACCTGACAGTATATGCCTTCCCTCCATTGCCTCTCCTCTCAAAGGTACTTCTGAAAGTCAAAAAGGAGAGACCACGACTGATTCTCATAGCCCAAGACTGGCCACGCCAGCACTGGTACCCGCTATTGAGGAATATGGCCCACCCGCGATGGATATTGCCACAAATTTCCCATTTACTCACACAACAAAACAATCAGATTCTTCACAGCCAGCTCAAAACCTTAAATCTGGCTGCATGGCAAATCAACTAAGCATCCAGCCAGCTCCTCTTTCCCAAGCAGTTATGGATGTTAAGGCCAAGACACAATTCAGCCTCACATTCTACAGTATTTAACTGAGATGTTGCACAAAGGACTCTTTCTCCTCCATTAAAATCCATGCTTCAGCTATTTCGGCCCACTACAACACGGATCCACCCTTATTTTCGCATCCACTTCTAATGTTTTTTGCCCCTCTGAGGAACTGCCTTAGACAACCCAGGAGAGCACCTACACCAACATGGGACCTCAATTTTGTTCTGGAAAAACTAACGCTACCTCCCTTTGAACCAGCTATCTCTGCAGATCTTCAGTTCCTATCATGGAAGACTGCCCTGCTGCTAGCAATAACTTCAGCTAGAAGAGTCTCAGAGCTACAGGCACTAATGGCAGTGGAACCTTTCCTCATTTTTCATCAAGACAGAGTTTCTCTACGAACTAATCCTTCCTTTATGCCTAAGGTGGTTTCCAGTGTGGCTTTAAATCAAACCATCCACTTACCCACCTTCTTCCCAAATCCACAGAACAAAGGTGAGAGACTCCTGCATTCCTTGGACATTCACATGCAACTTCGTTACTACTTGGACAAAACTAAGCCTTTCAGAAAATCTGACCAGCTCTTTGTATCCTGTGCTACAGCTTCTCAAGGGAAGGCTATATCAAAGCAAACCATTTCCAAATGGATAGGTCATTGCATACATTTTTGCTATACCCATCATGGAAAACCAGTTCCTGCTACCATTAGGCCCCACTCTACCAGGGCAGCAGCTACTTCTACAGCCTTTCTCAGGGGGGTTCCAACCAAGGAGATTTTGGAAGCTGCAACTTGGAGTTCAGTACACACCTTTACCAAACACTTTACTCTAAGACCAGGGTGGGCTTCGCCACTGCAGTTCTGCAGGGCCTTCTAGCCTCCTCTAACCCTCTGATACCTACACCCATCCTTAGCTTTGGGATTCAACCCAAGTGTGATGACTGCAGCAGGGTAACACGATGAACATAGTACAGTTTTGTACCTACCATAAATGTAGATGTTCGAGTGTACACCCTGCTGCAGTCCAGGTTACCCTCACTCCATCCCCTCTGACCTACTGGCTAAATCTCTTCAATAACTTCCTGATGTATTTGCTTATAGCCGAAGGGATTTTGTGTTTGTGCAAGTTTACTCAATTTGGTACTAATTACTGACAACCTTTTTGGGGGCACCTGACATCTGGGGCAAGAAAAACTGAAGAAAATGGCGTTGGTTGCATTATATATACCCCTGGCGCACTGACGTCAGGGAAGAAACGACAGCAACCGACGCCAGACCATGACTTTGGAATTCCAGCCGACTGCGGGACTGCCTGACAACAGGATAACCCAAGTGTGATGACTGCAGCAGGGTGTACACTCTAACATCTACATTTATGGTAGGTACAAAACTGTACTTTTTGCTCCCTCACTAATACAGACGTAACAGCAGGGATGTCGGAAATTCTCCTGTGTAGTAAGCAACTGACTTGCCTATGCCATCCTTCAACATAGTTTTGAGTCTGAGGCAAGCACAACTCATTTAAGCAGGAAATATTCCGAAACTTAACTGGAAACATAGGAGGAAATCAAGCACAAATAGACTAGGAGTATTTACTTTATATAGATTACCTAGCAAATACATGCCTGTATGCAATAACAACTTAACCCTCAACTGCAAACACCTTGTGTAGATCTTGCATAGATCATGAAATGCAGGAACAACCTCATCTTCCTTTAAAAATGGCAGAGTTACAAGCTTTACCATATGGGGCTGATAATCCTAGTACTTACACTTTTTGCCAAAAGTTCTGAGCAAAGTGAAACAGCCTTAGCATTCCACATTATTAATGTTATGTTTAATACTTTTAAAGGCAGACATTTCAAAGTTGCATAATACATACTTTACAGTGGCATTCTACTTGCATTCTGAAATTAAATGCAAAATGCAATCCCACATGTAGTTGTAAGCTTTGTAGGACTTTTTACTTATCCAACAATACACGAGAGGTAAACACTTCGTAGTACTTCCATATGACAGTAATGCATGTATGCTAAAAATTTGTAGACAAAAACCTCCCTTAGTGTAAAAAAAAAAAAAACAAAACAAAACTCCATCCTTGTACCATATTGTAGAACTGCATAGGTCAGCTAAATTCTCCTTTGTAAAAAAACTAACTAACAGGGAAATTGATATGAATGTCTGCTTTGTTTCTTAATGAACACTCTGCTTTTCAACTGACAAGACACTGTACTGTGCAGGTTTTACTGTGTGAAATCATCTTTCTACATCTAAGACTATTAACTTGCTGAAGCATACACCTTCTAGGAGGTAGAGCTACTGCAGTCTGTAACAACTTGCTAGCAATTGCATCATCTACAAGTAATGAAGGTATCTCTACATGAGACAGATTTTTTCCTTTAAATTTCTATATGCTACATACTTTAAGATAGATCAGATGCATAACTGACTATTTCTGTTTGTCACAAACAGTTTTCATTATAGCTCTTCCCTTGCACTTTTCAGTAAACTTTGATGGCAACACCAATACTTTCTTTGACGTTCCTTTCAAGATTGTGCAAGTAACCATGTATAACATATCCTTCTCTCTTTGAGACTGTACAGTGCTATACAACATCCCTAATACACTAGGAGTGTTCTCAGATGTTTCGGCCATAGCAGTAGATTACGGATTGCCTTACGCACAATGTAAAGATGTTCTCCTATTCATCTGTTGAAGTATTCATAACATGAGGGAGTTCCCTGCCATAGGTGACCTGATTTTGGACAGTATACAGAAGACTTCACTACTGCAGGGTGGGTGGTATGTCACACACAGGCCGTGATTGGACATCTGCCATAAGTGACATATGCACGCACCATCCTCAGCACTTCTCTGCCACCACATCTGAATGCCAAATTCCAACATATGGTCTTACTCCAAGTTGTTAGCTATTCTTCAGTATTCAGAAAAGTGCCCTGTTAGGGAATTTTTTGACGTGTGCTACTGTCTTTGGTTAGGGCTCATGTCATTTAAGAGGGGCAAGTGCCAATGTGGATGACAAATTCCACCCAAAGATAGCCACTTCAAGTGCTTTTGCTGCCTAGACCCAAACTACGACCACAAAAACTGCTGTGTTTGTCAGGCATTTCTCCCAGAGACTTTAAGGAGTCTATTATCCTCACTCGCTGTATACCTTGAGAATTCACACTTAAAGCTGTTAGCAAAAAGTGTTGTGGAGGGATCCTCGGGACCCAAAGCAGATTCAGTTTTGAAATGGAAGGTCAAAAAAGCAAAGGCCTGAACCTTCTGCTGCGTCTCTGGATACTGACATCTCCCGAGGCAGATGACAGCCTGGAGACACGCCTGGTTCAAAGTTCAGATTCGCAGGCCAAGCCTGACATCAAGGCCACCTTAAATCCTAGCATTAGCACGTCCGCAGAGGCCGAGCAGGCGTCTGTGTTGGATGTCCAAGGGGGAACCATGGCTAATAATGGAAGGCCCTAAAGGGATTCCGCAGATCCTTCTTGGAGAAGAGGTAGATTCGATTCTGATCAGATGGCTTACTTCGGATCCCCCTATCCTACATAAAGCAGACCGGCATGGGAAAAAGAAAAAAAGAAACAAATGTTTGTCTTGTCCAAAAGAACCTGCTAGTGATTGGCAGCAATTCACTCTGGGCTTTTCCACTGCCCTTGTGTCACTTGGGCCTCTTCCAGGTTTTACAGCCCCCCTTCACCCACCCAGTACTGTCTCCACTTAAAAGAACTGGGGATGAGGGCACACCTGAGGAAGATGAATCATCAGGTGATTCATCACCTTATTCATCACCTGATGCATCATCAGGTGATGAATCCCTGGCTTGCTCTTCTCGTATCCTTTCCCCCAGGATTATGCCTTCCCACAAGAAGAATAAAAATGTACAGACTCACCAATGGAAGACCTGTCCTTCGGGGAGAGACTAGGTAAGATTAAAGACCACCTTAAATGGGATAGCACCCATGTATTTGAAGTGCAAAACAAGTGACTATGACCTATTACAGGTGGAATTGTCTAGCCCATCAGCTATCCCCCAGTCTTGCTTTTTTCAGTGCTTTTGGCTCAGATGTTCTTCATCTCACATTGCTGCAGTCCTTACTTATGGGTAGTCCGCGGTCCTCGGTCGGCCCGAATACCAAAGTATTAGGCTGACGTCGGTCATGGGCGCTTAGAACTGACATCAGAGCGTCAGGGTATAAAGGCGCATGACCGACGTCATATCCTCAGTCTTTTTTGCCGCATGGTCCGATGCAGAAGCAGCGTTGCAAGTGCCGTTCGGCGTTCTGAAATTTTTCGATTTCGGAGTTTCAGACCGATACCAAGTTGGGCTAAGTACCCCGTTGGGGAATATTTTTGGTTTTTCTTGCCTGTTACTTACCGGATGTCAGAAAAAGTGAATAATTGTATTTCTTGTGGGAAACAGATACCGCATAGGGATTGCCACTCGCTTTGTATTCCTTGTTTGGGACCGGAGCACGACGTAGTTGGGTGTCTGTTTTGTGCTAGGTTTAATAAGCGCACTATAAAACGGAGGTTAGATTGCGCTAGGTTAGTCTTTGGCAAGAGGTGTAATTATAACATGCCGTCGGATGTTCCGGCCGCTTCTACTAAGAAGCGCAAAGACAAATCTTTAAAGCCTAGGCAGGATGATTCGTCTGTTACGGACGCCGGATCTTCAGAAGCTACAGCTGAACAGTTGGATCCGGCTGAAGTTTCTGTTGAGTCCCAGGGGGAAACTTTGATTTTACAAGATGTGGCCTCTCAGGAGGCAGGTCAGGCTGAAGGGGCCTCTCAGGTTTCTATTCTCCCTTCTATGCCTAATGTGGTTAGGCCTTCTGTTACTGTTCCTAAGGCTCCTTCTAAGGGCAGGTCTGTTTTGCCTTCCTCTGGTGTCAGTTCTGGTTCTTCAGGGTCTGTGTCTAAAAAGCACATGCTGAAAATGGCAGAGGATTTGATTTCTTTAATTAGAGGTTCTATGCCCCCTCCTGATAAGAGGCCCAGGATGGAGCCAGAGTTGGAAAGTTTGGGGCAGGCCTCTGATGATTCTGAGTCTTCTGCTGAAGACATTCAAGATTTCCCTCCTTATTCTGATTCTGATGCAGAGGATTCCACTCCTTCTGCTTCTCCTCCAGAGGATTTTTCATTTTCAGAAACTCTGCATTCCATGAGGGAGCATTTTAAGTGGGAAGGACAGGATTACTCTGATTCACGGAAGAGACTCGGGGAGTTTTTGTTTTTGCCTCAGCATAGACCCTTAGCTATACCTCCGGTTTTGGATGTTGTTTCGGATGTTTTCTCGGAGGCTTCCCTTAATCCGGATTCTGTGCCTCCTGCTCCAGTTAAACCTGACAGGTATTATAGGGTGCCTGAGGCTCATAAATATCTGTATAAGAGTCCTAGGGCGGACCCAGAAACTATTAGTCAGGGACCTAAGGGTGTTAGACCCTCTGTTGTTAAGAATCCGGTTCCTCTGGATAAGGAAGCTAGAGCTTTGGATAGATGGGGTAAGAAGGTGTATACCTCTTCTACTTTAGCGATGAGAGCTTTGAACTGCCAGTTTCATATGTTGAAGTATCAGAATTTCCTCCTTTCTCAGCTAAGATCTAAAGTGGATGCTTTAGCAGAGGGTATAGAGTGTAAGGAATTGCAGGATTTAGTACATGTTTCTGAACAGGTGGGAAAGCACTCTTTGCAATGTGGTTTTGATGCTTTACAGGCTTCTTCTAGGGTGGCTGCAACTGGTTCAGTTATTCGTAGGCACGCCTGGCTTAAGGATCCGAATTTGTCTGAGCATGTTAAGTCTAGAATTCTGGATGCCCCTTTACAGTCTGCAGTTTTGTTTGGTCCTCCTGTGGAGTCAGTCTTAAAGAAAATGGAAGACAAGGCTAAGTCTATGCAGACTGTTAAAGATTTTTTGCAGGTACAACCTCCAAAGTTTAGTAGAAATTGGACTACTAAGGGGTGGACGTACCCTTCTTCTGATTCTCAGTCTAGGGGTAGATCTAGGCGTGGTAGGGGCAGAGCTCAGAGTACCTTCAGGCCGAGACAATGGAGTTCGCCTGCTCAATCTGCTGGTGAAGGCAGGGGCCAGTCCTTTCGTAAACAGGCCCAATGACCTGCATTTTCAGCTGCCAGATTCTTCTTGCCTGGCAGCTCCTTTGGGAGGAAAGTTGGCTCTTTTCAAACAAAATTGGCATTTAGTTACCCAGGACAAATGGGTATTGGACATTATAAACCGAGGTTACAAGTTCTATTTCCATACCATGCCTCCTTTCAAGGGCATGCCAGACGTCCCTCCCCGGCAAAGGGTAGAGGCTCACAAACAAATTTCTTTACTTCTTCAAATGGGAGCTATACAGCCAGTCCCTCTGTCAGAAGTGGGCCTAGGATTTTATTCTCGCCTGTTTCTAGTTCCAAAGAAAGGGAACACGTGGAGACCAATTTTGGATTTATCTATCCTCAACACTTATCTGGACATTCCAAAGTTCAAGATGCTGACTTTACAACAGCTTTTACCTCTGTTGGGAAAAGATCACTGGATGGTTACTCTGGATCTCAAAGAGGCTTACCTTCATGTTCCTATCAGGCCCAGTTGCAGGAGGTACCTGCGTTTTCGGACTGGACATTTACATTATCAGTTCTCTGCATTGCCCTTTGGCTTATCTACTGCCCAGAGTGTTCACAAAGGTTGTGGCTCCAGTGATAGCCTTTTCAGACTAAGAGGAATACAGATTTATCCTTATTTGGACGATTGCCTGATTATTGCACAGGAAAAGGACGAACTTCTTCAACATCTACAGTATGTGATGGCAGTGTTAAGATGCCTAGGGTATTCTGTGAACGAAACAAAGTCCAGTCTAGTACCCTCTCAGGACATGTGCTTTCTGGGTGTGAGACTGAATACAGCTTCCCAGATGGCCTTTTTGACCCCGGACAAACAAAGAAGCCTTTCTCTTTATTTTCATCAAATGTCTCTACGGTCCAGGCTGACTGCAAGGACAGTCCTTCAAGCCTTGGGGTTCATGGCATCTTGTATTCTGGTGCTTCCCAATGCCAAATTGCATATGAGGAAGCTTCAATGGTATCTCAAAAATGTATGGACACAGCACTGCCAAGATCTAGACACTGTCATTCAGATAATACCTTGCATTCAGAAGGAGTTTTTGTGGTGGGCTCAGGAATGTCACCTAAACAAGGGACTCTCTGTGACCCGGCCAGAGGCAAGTCTGATTCTAACGACAGATGCCTCTGACAAGGCTTGGGGAGCACACCTCAATGGAAAATGGGTGCAAGACACGTGGCCTGTCAAACTCCAACATTTGCATATCAACTTGAAGGAAATGTTAGCAGTCCAGTTTGCATTGATGGCTTTCAAAGACTTACTTCACCCAGGGCAGGTGTTGATTCAAACAGACAACACTACTGTCATGTGGTACATCAACAAGCAAGGGGGAACCCATTCTTACCCTCTTTGCAGACAAGAGATGATTTTGTGGGAAACTGCTCTCAATCTACACCTCAATCTTCACGCAAGGTTTCTACCAGGAGCACAGAACTCCTTAGCAGATGTGTTGAGCAGACAAATAGTGGATCCTCACGAGTGGAAATTGGATCCTCATGTATTTCAAAAATTGACAGTGTAATTGACAGTGTTATGGGGAACTCCAGACATAGATCTGTTCGCTTCTCCACTAAATTACCAGTTGCCAAAGTTTTGCACAAAAATGTTTCATCACACAGCTTGGAAGGTGGACGCTCTATCATTCAGTTGGAACAATCTGCATGTATATGCCTTTCCACCTCTGCCTCTTCTTCCCAAGGTACTTTTGAAGGCCAGACAAGACAAGCCAACCATGATTTTGATAGCACCGGATTGGCCTCGACAACACTGGTACCCACTACTGAGGAGTCTAGTACGAGAACCTCCATGGCCTCTGCCTTTGATTCCGCACCTTTGTCACAGGAGGACAATCACTTCCTCAATGTCAAGATTCAGTCTCTGCATCTAACAGCCTGGCATATTCTGTTTTAGACTCTGGAGGGTCTCAGCTTCCACAACAAGTTTTGAATGTTATTTTGGAGGCCAGGAGGCCTAGTACCAGGAAAGTTTACGCTGATAAATGGAGGAGATTTTTTATTTGGAGCAAAGGAAAGGACTTTGATGTCTCCAAACCTGATTTAAGTGTTGCTCTTCAATATCTTACTGAGTTATTGGACAAGGGTTTGTCTTTCTCCTCGATAAAGGTCCATGCTGCAGCCATTTCTGCTCACTGTGATTGTGACCCTCCTTTATTCTCTCACCCTTTGTTTAAACAATTTCTTAGAGGGGCAAAGAATATAAGAACCCCACGTAGAGCTCCTACTCCTGCTTGGGATCTCAATTTTGTGTTGGAAAAGCTTACTCTACAACCTTTTGAGCCTGCAGCTTCGGCCGAGTTAAAGTATTTGTCATGGAAAACTGCTTTTTTGTTGGCCATTACCTCTGCAAGAAGGGTTTCTGAATTACAGGCCCTCATGGCAGTGGAGCCTTTCCTGATTTTTCATAAGGATAGGGTATCTTTGCGTACTAATCCTTCCTTTATGCCTAAAGTGGTTTCTAGTGTGGCCTTAAACCAAACTATTCATTTGCCTACTTTTTATGCAAACCCCCAAAATAAAGGAGAGAAAATTTTGCATACTTTGGATATTCACAGGCAGTTGCGTTATTATTTGAGCAGAACCAAGGAGTTCAGACAGTCTCAGCAGTTGTTTTTCTTTTGCCTTGGGTTCACAGGGTAAATCTGTTTCAAAACAAACTATTTCTAAATGGATTGGGTTTTGTATTTCTTTCTGTTATTCCCATCATGGTAAGGAGATTCCGGCTGGAATCAGGCCTCATTCCACTAGGGCTACTGCTACTTCCACGGCCTTTCTAAGGGGGGTAGCTACAAAAGACATTTTGGAGGCAGCTACTTGGAGTTCAGTGCATACTTTTTCTAAACATTACCACCTTCCTCTCTATTCTAAGTCTAGGGCTGGATTTGCCACTGCAATTTTACAGGGCATTTTAGCAGCCCCTAATGCTTTATGATTTTTACCAACCTCCCTTTCCCGCTGCTTTGGGATTCTACCCATAAGTAAGGACTGCAGCAATGTGAGATGAAGAACATAGTACAGTTTTGTACCTACCATAAATGTAGATGTTCGAAGATCCACATTGCTGCAGTCCAATTTACCCTCCCTCCTTCCCCACTGTAGTTTAACAGGGTGCTATGCTTTAGGTGATGGTTGTTGTTGGCATGTTTTTGGGAGGTATTCTGTTTTTGACTGTGGCCTTTCTTGTTTGACCTTCTGACATCTGGGGCAAGAAAAGACTGAGGATAATGACGTCGGTCATGCGCCTTTATACCCTGACGCTCTGATGTCAGTTCTAGGCGCCCATGACCGACGTCAGCCTAATACTTTGGTATTCGGGCTGAACGAGGACCGCGGACTACCCATAAGTAAGGACTGCAGCAATGTGGATCTTCGAACATCTACATTTATGGTAGGTACAAAACTGTACTTTTCACAGGCACCAGATTCACAGCCATCTGCCCCCTATAAGCCGGACCACTTTCACAAGGTCCCAGAGGACTGAAAGTTTCTGTTCAGATGTCCTTCTGCAGACCCTTCTGGAAATTCTGTGGCTTTTGACAAGCCATCAAAATTGCTGCCCTCTACTACCCTCCTACCCTCTTACCGTCTGAAGGATAGCACGATCCTGGAGAGAGACTAGGTAAAATATACACTTTTGCCACTCCAGCATTCGGCGTCATAAATTACCAAAGGCATACGACCAAGTTTGCATTAGAACTTATGTCCCAACTTTCACAGGTAATTGCTGGCTTACGTGAATCAGAAGATAGAACCTTGGCTACCACTTTCCTTGGGGCTTCTTAGTAGCACTTCACTCCTTAAAATGCAACTATGATGCTGCAGAGGCTTCTGCCTCTGGATCAGTTGTAAGAAGATTTTCTTGGCTAAGACTTCAGCCCTTACCTGAGTACATAAGCCAAGCTTATGGGCACTGCTCTGGACAATTCTGTCTTATTTGGACCTGAAGCTGCTATAACCTGTGCACATCTTTGCAGGAAAAGGGTAAAAAACTGCAGGAATTTTATGTGAAGTTGTTCAATCTCGCCATTTTTTTTCTTACATGTGGGTACGGAGCCGATCCATCGGCTCCAAGCCAGCTGCTTTCCAAGCTCAAGATCTCAGAGTAGCTCGAGGCACAGCCCCTATCCCATGATGCTCTCTGACTAACCTCAGATCTAGTTTGCCGCTGCAATGGATCGCAAGTTCTCCAGAGAGCTCGGGCCAGTATAATTATTTTTTTCTGTCCGAGTAATTTTTAGTTCATAGTGAGTTTTTACTCCACTTTGATTAGTATATTTCTGTGTCTTTTTTGTGGTTGAATTAGTCAAGTTTGTGTTTTTTTTGTTGGAGCGGTTGCTCTTGGGCCTTGCCCTTTTCATTAGGCACTGCAGTGCCTTTTCTCTACAGTTGAACAGGGCTCTGTCAACATTTTTCCCTATCCCTTTCTTTGATGGTGTGTTAGCAGAAAACTGTATTCTGTATAATTGTTTTTGGGACAGTGTGCTTGTTGGTATAGATTTATTTATACTGTGAACTAGTTAGTGTGTTTGCGTAATGTATCCGGGATCTGATAACTATTCCTATTATGTCTGACCAAAAAGAGAGACAGAAGTCGGGGTTTAAAAGGTGTGACTGTGGTCAAAAACTGTCAATTACAGACAACCACGTGTCCTGTGTGTGTTGCTTAGGACCTCTGCGCTTACAAGAAGATTGTTCCATCTGCCACTCTTTTTTTAGTGGTAGAGTTTTGCTTGAAAGGAGGAGGAGAACTTATGGACATAGGACTGTTGAAACCTGAATTTCAGGAAGCCTTTGATAGGACTGACCAGACCTCCAAGTCTTCGAAAGGATCGAAGTCTTCAAAGGTGTCCTCGGAACCCAGGTCCTCTGTTCCGAGCACCTCTGTTAAGGTGTGGTCGCCGGTTCCTAAGTAATCAGAGCCGTGCGCCAAACCAATGATTTGGAGCCAACCCTCTGAGCTGGAGCTGATATCAGAGGTGTTGAAGTCTCCAATCTTTCAATCCTTTCGACCCATTCTTCTAGGACCCTTTCAAACGTCTATGTGGATCATGTGGTGCAGAGGGTTTTAGAGAACCCAGCATTGGCTAAATTACTCTTTCGTCCCAGCTGGGTTCGATTCTTACCACCATCCTGTTGCCTTTGCTTACTCCTCCGACCTTACCTAGGCCTTCAGAGCCGGAGGTGGAGGATCTGATGGTTGTGGATCCCTCGGAACAGAGTCCTGTCCCAGTGACTTTGGTTCCGTCTACCCTGATCTCTTCGGTGCCATGCGAAGAGTCTTGGAGCCAGTGCTCTCTCTGTTCCAGGGGGAGAGTCGAACAGACGCGTCTGTCCCGACCCTTCCTCGTTGCAGATTAGCTCTGCTCCGTCTTCTGGTTCAGAGCCCTTGGTCTTGCACCGGGGAAGCCGCCACCTTCCTTAGAACAGGCGGAATCCTTGTGTCGAGACTCCGGCGCCTTCGATGCCATGAGGAGGGTTATGTCTGCCAAGACTCTCTCCTTCCTCAGGTCTTTCCTCTTCCTCCCCTAAAATACCTCATTCTGCCTCTACATCACAGGCCCCTACTAAGCATAGAGACCCAGAGCCTCCGGTAACCCATTTGGGTGAACCCTGCTCTACTGAGACCTCACCAGACCACTGACGTCCCTAGAAAGACTTTACAAGCAGAGGCATTTGGATTCCCCTCAGGAATCCTTGACATCAGACACCGATTTAGAGGAATCAGGAGGGTCCCCACGGTCCCCCTCGGAGGATGTCTCCTTCGCAGACATCCTGGAAATACTGAAACTGATGGGTGACAGGCAGTCCATTACCCCAACTGAGGAGTCGGTGCTCCTGAAGGCCTTTTGGTCTCTACCTTTCCACCTCCTGGGTTACTCCGCCCTTATCATGGAGCTGGTTGCACGAAGGACATGGGAGTCCTCTGATTCCATGGAACCAGTGCCTTGGAGGCCCAATAAATTTATCACTTTTTCCCTCCAGACCAATTGTACCTCACTAAAGGAGTTCCTGTTCACGCCATGGTGGTGGCGGCGGCCACCAAGAAAGATATGTCTGAGACCTCTACTACTGTCCATCCTCCTAATAGAGACTCTAGGACTATGAGCAGGTATTTGAAACGCATCTTTAGTTCTGCGACGTTTGCCATGAGATCGCTTAACTACCTAACCCATTTTACTACCTAACCCATTTTACCAGTCTTCAGCGAGATTTCCTACAGGAACTTGGAGATGCTCTAAAGGGTAACGCAGATGAGGCTGTCTCTGAGAAGGTTACAGCTCCGCTTTCTACCCAGAGTTCCATTGTCAGTTCGTCCATGCGGCTCATTTCCTGTGCAGCCGATGGGTCGAGTCGAGCAGCAGGTTCAGCGATAGCTCTGCAGAGACCGTCCTGGATGAGCTTATGCTCCTTTGCAGAAGCCTTCAAGTCTTCCTTTGTCAACACCCCATTTGATGGCTCTATCTTGTTTGGGCCACAAGTCAAGGAGACTCTCACTAGGTGTGAGCAGGAAGGAAAGACTCTATCTGCCGTAGGAGTCTGTTTTTCCACCCCTACCAGACCATTCCCCAAGGGGCAGAAAGGTGGAAATATTTGGTTCCGGAAGTCCCAAGGAGCTTTCCAGAACACACTTAGTGAACCCCCCCTTCAGGGGCAGAGTAGGGGCAATAACAGAAGACCTCACTTTGGCGACAGAAGGGGTCCGCAAAACCAGGGTGACAGGGAGCAGTTCCCTGGCAAGCCTTTTCAGTGCTTCTGAGAGGGGGCCCGACTGTCCTAAACTGGAGGCAGTCGGGGGGGGTCATTTGGCCTTATACCCAGATGCCTGGCTAGAAATTGCATCAGAGTCTTTAGTACAAAGCATAGTTACCAGTGGTTGCACCGTTCCCTTTTCAGAGTCCCCGCCAAGCAGATCACGAATCCCAGATATTCCACCCAGTCTGCGGGATCAAGCAGCTATAGAAATCCAAAAGCTGCTAGAAAAGAGTTATCCAGCCAGTCCCGGTGGACCAGATAGGATCTGGAACTTACTCCAGATTCTTTTTAGTTCCAAAGAAAACGGGGGACTTGGAGGCCCATTTTAGACCTCAACAAGCTAAACGTTTTTGTAAAGAAGGAAAAGTTCCGGATGGTCACGCTTCAGTCAATACTCCCGTTACTGGGAACAGATGATTGGATGTGCTCTTTAGATCTCAAGGATGCATACTACCACATCAAAATGGCCAGACCTTTCAGAAGAATTTCCGGTTGGGAGCCAGTCACTATCTGTTTCGAGCACTGCCCTTTGGTCTCACCTCAGCCCCCAGAGTGTTCACCAAATGCATGGCAGTGGTCACGGCTCACCTGAGGCGTCTAGGATTCTGGGTGTTTCCATACTTGGACGACTGGCTCCTCTCTGCTACCACCAGGCATCAACTCATTCTTTCCAGAGATCATGTGATCAATCTCTGTTCTCTATTAGGGATAACAATAAATTTCGAAAAATCTGCATTATTACCAGTGCAGCAGATCTAGACACCACCACCACAATGGTCAGATTACCTCAAGAAAGAGCTCTCTCTCTATGAAATCAGGTGTCCCTCTTGTTAAATGGAGAGTCCCCTGCCTTTCAGGTTGTAAAACTTTTGGGCACCCTGGCAGCTACCCTCATAGCGGTTCCTCTGGGACGGATGCACATGCAGATACTCCAATGGTTGCTTTTCACCCAGTGGTCTTAACAGCTCCCAGTGTCTTTTAAGATCCTACTGACGGACGCTTGCAAGAAGGACCTTCTCTTGTGGCTGAACAGTCACCAGGTGACGATAGGTCGACCATTTGTACTTCCCCCTCCCATAGCCACTGTGACCACAGATGCTTCCCTGATAGGGTTGGGGGGGGGGGTTCAGGGAAGAACTGCCCAAGGTACCTGGTCAGAGATGGAATCTCATTTGCACATCAATGTCCTGGAGTTGAGAGTGGTGCTTTTAGCGTTGCAGCATTTCCATGACTCTGCCTCAGGACACTATTGCAATCCAGACGGACATGTCTGTGGTCTGGTACATCAACAAACAGGGGGGAACCAGATCTTATCCCTTATCCCGAGAGGCCTTGAGAATATGGCAGTGGGCTGTATCCACAGTGCGCTTACTGATAGCAACGCACATCCCGGGGCAATCCAACGTGATAGTGGACAAACTGAGCAGAGCTATTCTGTTGCCCCACGAGTGGTCCCTGAAACAAGAAGTGGCGGAAATTATTTTCCACAGATAGGGCCAGCCTTGCTGCGACCTATTTGCATCCCCGCTGAATGCCAAATGCAGAAGCTACTTTGCCCTGAATCCTCCTCTGGGGGACAACCCAAGAGATTCACTCGTACACTATTGGACCTCTGGTCTCCTTTATGCCTTCCCTCCAACACCTCTGATCCCCAAATTTTTACAGAAAGCAAAGAGCTCTGGAAGGACTGTTATTCTGATAGCCCTGTTTTGGCCTCTGCAGGTATGGATGTTCTTAGTGTTTCACTGATGTCCTTCATGGATGCATCTGCAGTCATAACAACTGGGTTGTCCTGTCGTCAGGCAGCCCTTCAGTCGGCCGGATTCCAAAGTCCGGGTCCGGCTTCGGCTGATGTCGCACTTCACCCGACGTCATCTCTGTTGGTCTTCGGGTATAAAAGCATCAGCCGACGCCATTTTCCTCAGTCTTTCTTGCCGCGTGGCGCCCGAAGCAGAAGCTGTTCGCAAGGGTCGGTCGGATCCAGAGATTACTTCTACCGAATACTACCAAGACTTCTAAAGCTAAGTACCCGTTGGGGACTCTTTCTTGCCTCAGCCGATGTCAGAAAAAGTTAATAATTGTTTAACCTGTGGGAAACAAATACCTCATAAAGATTTCCACTCTTACTGTCTGCCTTGTTTAGGCCCAGCCCACGACGTAGCAGCCTGTTCAGCCTGTGCTTCTTTCAACCGACAAACGCTTAGGCGTCGGTCGGAGTTTGCAGAACAGTTTTTCGGTTCTGATTTTGCGTACATTATGCCGTCGGATCCTCCGACTACCCAATCTGCCAAAAAACGCAAAGATAAAGACCGACACTCGCGGTCCGCGGTTTCGGCCATGATCAAAGTACAGCTGAACCTATCAATACAACTGAGGCCCCTGCTACCACTCTTGAATCGGCCTCAGAAATTTTATCCACTACGGTGGTTGCCACTGACTTATCAGACACCATTCCCTTGGATGTCTCTACCCCAGCACGTGGTGCTGCTAGGCCTCCAGCAGCCATGTCCATTAAGGCCTTCGCCAGGGCTAAAGCAGCCAAGACTACTAAGACAGTGCCTGTTAAACCTCCCACAACCAGGCACTCTTCTAGTTCTCAAATGCTTACTTTGGCAGAAGATTTAATTTCATTAATTAGAGGATCTCAATCTCACCCAGACAGGGCCTCTCAGCCCCCAGAGAAGAGACCTAGGGCAGAGCCCCCTGAGCCAGTGTCCTCTGATGATTCTGCTGACGAATCAGACATAACTGACCAGCCAGAGGCTCCTTTCTCCAATTTTGAAGATTCTGATGCTGAAGAATCCATTCCAGCTGCTTCCCACCAGAAGAACTCTCCTTTGGGGCAACCTTACATGCCATGCGCGAGCAGTTCCAATGGCAGCAACAGGATTTTTCAGACTCCAGAAAAAGACTTAGGACCTTTCTGCACCTCCCACAGCACAGGCCCTTAGCTATACCTCCTGTTCTCTCTGTGGTGGATGATGCTTTCAATGATGTCTGCTCCTCCAGATTCTTTACCCCCAGCCCCTGCCAAACCAGACAGATTTTACAGGGTGCCAGATACTCATCACCACCTTTACAAGGCCCCACTTGCAGACCCCAAAACTATATCTCAGGGTCCCAAGGCAGTAGCCGACCATAGCTAAAACCCTATTCCTTCTGAAAGGGAAGCAAGGTCATTAGACAGATGGGGTAAAAGGTCTACACTTCAGCTACTCTCTCAGCTAGAGCTTTAAACTGTCAGTTTCACATGATACAATACCAAGAGTTTATGCTTGATCAGTTAACTAAAAACTAACCACTGATGAATCTCTTGATAAGAAATATGTATTAGAAATGGTAAATAACATACAACAGGTTAGCAACCATTCTTTAAAATGTGGCTATGATGCACTGGAGGCTTCATTTAGATCAGCCATGACTGGCACAGTGATAAGAAGGCATGCATGGCTAAAGGAGCAAGCTTTACCGGATCATGTTAAAGCTAAGTTGCTAGATGCTCCTATGGATAAGACAAGTTTGTTTGGTACACCTGCCCAGCAGGTTATGAAGAAAATGGAAGAAAAGGCAAAATCTGTTCAAACGGTTAAAGATTTCTTGCAGGTTCAACCCCAAGGTTTAGCAGGAACTGGCCTGCCAAAATTGGTCCTTTCCTGACTCCACTAAATTTCAAAGGGGCAGGAATAGACGCTCCAGAGGCAGAAACCAATCCAGAGGAGGTGCCTACAGAGGACGACAGTGGCAAGGTAACAACAGAGGCACAGACACAACCACTGCCACTACATCAGCACAACCACAGTGACTTTAACCCTAAATCCGCCTACCAGGGAACAAATAGCAGCTCCTCTAGGCGGAAAGTTAACCTTATTTTCAAAGAACTGGCACTACATAACAAAAGACAAGTGGATTTTACAAACCATAGATCAAGGTTACCGGTTTCACTTCCACACTTTACCAGTCAAAAGAGGAATGCCAAATCTACCTCCAAATCAAAAAACAGAGGCACTACAACAGATAATGGAGTTAGCAAACATGAGAGCTGTGGAAAGAGTGCCAACAGCAGAGCAAGGAAAGGGGTTCTACTCCAGACTATTCCTAGTTCCAAGAAAGGAAAAAGTTGGAGACCAATTCTCGACCTGTCCACCTTAAATACATACATCATTGTCCCAAAATTCAAAATGCTGACCCTACAGCAACTTCTTCCCATGCTGGGCAAGGAGTCTTGGCTGGTAACTCTAGATCTCAAGGAGGCATACCTGCACGTCCCCATTCGACCAATCTGCAGAAGATACCTCAGATTTATTGCAGGATCAGAGCACTATCAATTCTCAGCATTGCCCTTTGGCTTATCTACTGCCCAGAGTATTCACAAAATGCCTGGCATCAGTAATCGCCATTGCAGACTACAGGGAATTCAAATTTACCCATACCTGGACGACTGCCTGCTACAAGGGACAACAAAAGCAAGCTGACAACAGATTTACAAAGGGTCATTTACTTGCTACAAGCACTGGGATACACAGTCAATTTACAAAAGTCAAGGCTGATACCATCCCAAACAAGGACATTCTTGGGCTGAATTGGACACAGTAAAACAAATGGCATTCCTGACTACAGAAAAACAAAAGAACTCCTCTTTACTTCTTGGCACTAACAAAACTGAACAAGTTAACAGCAAGAAAAGTACTGCAGGCCTTGGGCTTCATGGCATCATGCATAATCTTGGTCCCATTTGCCAGACTACATATGAGAAAACTACAGTGGTATCTAAAGAATTTATGGTCCCAACACAGACACAGCCTAGAAACAGAAATCCCACTAATTCCATGCTTAAAGCAGGAGTTCCTATGGTGGGCTCAGGCATGTCAGTCAAACCCAGGCCTACCCTTTCGCAGATGTCAAGCAAGCCAGACCATCACAACAGACGCTTCAGACCTAGGATGGGGCCCACATGCTGGACAAATGCGCATAAGGATTGTGGACACAGGATCAACTTCACCTGCACATCAACCTAAAAGAAATGCTGGCAGTAAAACTGGCAATCCAAAAGTTCAAACCATTTCTCCAAGAGGGCCAGTTGATAAGGACAGACAACACCACAGTCATGTGGTACATCAACAAACAGGGAGGCACTCATTCATACCCCCTATGCAGAATGACTTTGGAGCTGTGGACCCTGGCACTCAGCTACAACATCCAGTTACAGGCAATATTTGTACCGGAAAAGAAAATACTCTAGCAGACATATTAAGCAGAACCACATCGGATGCCCACGAATGGAAGCTGCACCCGGACATCTTCAAGACCATCTCAAAGAAATGGGGAATGCCTCAGATAGATCTATTCGCATCACCTCTCAATCACCAGCTCAAAAAGTTCTGCACAAGGACATTCCACCCACTAGCATGGAAAGTGGATTCGCTCTCCTTCAGCTGGAAAGGCCTAACAGCATATGCATTCCCACCTCTTCCCTTGATACACAAAGTACTACTGAAAATCCAAGGAAGAACGTCCAAGGATAATCCTGATAGCTCCAAACTGGCCAAGACAACACTGGTACCCACTGCTGAGGAGCATGTCTCGAAACAATATGTGGCCAATACCCCTGATGCCTTTGATGTTAACTCAGAACAACTACAGCATCATACATCCAAACCTAAAACGCTTGCAACTGACTGCATGGAACATCACATAGCAGCAGCTAATCCAGAACTTTCCCAAAGAGTTAAAGACATTATTCTTGAAGCACGCAGACCTTCAACAAGAAGGAACTATGCTGGAAAATGGAAAAGGTTTGTCATTTGGAGTACGGAAAGAGGAAAAGATGTGTCAAACATAGATATGCCTAACATTCTCGAGTATCTGGCCGAACTTCTTCATTCAGGCCTGTCCTACTCCTCCATCAAGATACATGCATCAGCTATTTCAGCAGAATACAGCTTTGATCCACCTGTTTTTTCGCACCCTTTGCTCAGGCAGTTCCTCAGAGGAATCAAGAATGTAAAACCTCCAAGGAAACCACCATTACCAGGTTGGGACTTAAATTTTGTGCTAGAAAAGTTGACACTATCACCCTTTGAACCAGCAGCAACAGCAGACCTACAACACCTGTCATGGAAAACTGCTTTCCTACTGGCAATTACTTCAGCAAGGAGGGTTTCAGAACTACAGGCCTTAATGGCAGTGCAACCCTTCCTAATCTTCCACCAAGATAGTGTCCATGAGGACTAATCCTACATTTATGCCTAAGGTGGTATCCAGAGTGTCTTTAAACCAGGCAATCCACCTATCTACCTTCTTTCCCAACCCACAAAACAGAGGGGAAAGAATACTGCATACCTTGGATGTACATAGACGGCTACGCTACTACTTGGACAGAACAAAAAATAGCAGAAAGACTGACCAACTTTTTGTAGCCTATGCAACAGGAAGGGAAGGAAAAGCTATTTCCAAACAGACAATCTCCAAATGGATAGGAAATTGCATACGATTCTGTTACTCCTTCCATGGAAAACCAATTCCACAGAACATAAGACCTCATTCTACAAGGGCAACAGCCACTACCACAGCCTTCTTACGAGGAGTGGCAACCAAAGACATTATTGAGGCGGCTACTTGGACCTCCGTGCATACATTTGCCAAGCATTATAATTTGCCTCTATATTCTAGATCCCGAGCAGGGTTTGCCACTGCTGTACTGCAAGGGATCCTAAACACACCATAATCTACTTTTATCCTCCTCCCCTAGTTGGCTATGGTATTCTACCCAGTTGTTATGACTGCAGATGCATCCATGAAGGACATTTTACAGTTTTGTACCTACCATAAATGTAGATGTCCGAACTGGATAGCATCTGCAGTCAGGATTACCCTCCCTCCTTCCCCTCTGTGGTACTCCTAGGGTGTTTACCCTCCTAATAGCTAGCTGGTGGGGAGTCTTTATGGTGTATTTGTTTGTATATATGTACATACATACTTATTTTTGTGTTTACCTCTATCTTTTTGGAAACATTGGCATCTATCCAAATTTTAGCCTTCAAGAGGGCTACTGGCATCTGGGGCAAGAAACACTGAGGAAAATGGCGTCGGCTGATGCTTTTATACCCGAAGACCAACAGAGATGACGTCGGGTGAAGTGCGACATCAGCCGAAGCCGGACCCGGACTTTGGAATCCGGCCGACTGAAGGGCTGCCTGACGACAGGACAACCCAGTTGTTATGACTGCAGATGCTATCCAGTTCGGACATCTACATTTATGGTAGGTACAAAACTGTACTTTGCAGTCATTACAATTGGGTTATCCTGCTGGCAGGCTACCCGCAGTTTGCCTGAATTCCAAAGTCTAGGTCCAGCGTCAGTTGCTGTCGCCTCCTCCCTGACATTAGTGCGCCAGGGGTATAAAAGATGCAGCCGACCATTTTCTCTAGTCTTTCTTGCCGCGCGGTGCCCGAACCAAAAGCATTTTGCAAGTGCCGGTTGGCCGACTCCTGAGATTTTCAAATTCAAATTTCAGATCCGTAGTACCCCGTTGGGGAAACTTTTTTTTTTTTTTCTTGCTCCAGACCGATGTCAGAAAAGTTAATTGTATTTCTTGTGGGAAGCAAATACTTCATAAGGATTTTCATTCTTACTGTATTCCTTGCCTAGGCCCTGACCACGACGTTGCTAGTTGTCGGTTTTGTGCTAGATTTAACCAACGCAATATTAAGCGTCGGTACGATTTTGCATTTCATTACTTTGGCAGAAGATTCAATTATATAATGCCATCGGAACAACCGACTACTGGAGTTTTTAAGCACAAAGAAAAAGAAAAGGACAGGCATCCGAGGTCCAAAACTGACTAGGCTTCTGCTAAGCCTGTCGCCAGTTCGCTGGTTCTCAGGTGCTTTTCGCAGCCCCTGACGCCCGCTATCTCAGAGCCACAGGCCGCTTCCGACTCCCACGTGGAAGTGACTAGGGCTCTGGAAACTCAAGGTATTGGACACTCTGAAACTATTCCCTCAGATGGGTCCAGAGCCGCTGTGCAGGCATCTGCTTCTGAGGGTGTTTTCAGGCCTACACCGTTATATGTGAAACGTACTTCAGCTTCAAAAGCAGACTAAAGCAGCTCTAAAGACAAAGAAACAAGTACAGCATTCTCCTGGACAGGCCTCCATGCCTAAAAAACAGATGCTTAAAATGGCCGAAGACCTAATTACTTCGATCAGGGGTTCCCATCCCCCTCCTGATAAGAGGCCTAGGCAAGAGATAGCATATGAATCTTCAGATCGGGTTTCCATTTCCTCTGATTCCTCTTCTGAACAGAAATATTCTTTTCCTCCCTATGAGGTTTCTGATGCTGAAGAAACTATCCATTCAGCCTCTCCTCTTGAGGATTATTCTTTTGGGGAGACACTGCATACTATGAGGGAGCATTTCCACTGGGAGAACCAAGATTACTCTGACTCCAAGAAAAGGCTCAGATACTTCCTTTTATTACCTCAGCACAGGGCCCCTTGCTATCCCCCCTGTTTTAGACATTATCTGTGATGTGTTCTCAGAGTCCGGTCTGTCTCCAGACTCTCTACCTCCAATTCCTGTTGAGCCAGACCGATATTAGTGTTCCTGATTCACATACATTTCTTTATAAAAACCCTGCTGCTGACCCAGAAACTCTCTCTCAGGGTCCCAAAGGGGTCAAGGCTTCCTCTGCAAGAAACCTATCCCCTCTGATAGGGATTGTAGGGCCCTGGACAGATGGGGGAAAAAGATTTATATTTCTGCTACCTTGGCTGCAAGAGCTTTAAATTGCCAGTTTCATATGCTTAAATATCAGCAGTATCTTGTGTCACTGCTTAAACAGAAAATGTTGACAAATTCAGAATGTGCAGAAAACAAGGAAATGCAGTATTTATTGCATGCAGCTGAACAAGTGGGAAAGCATACTTTGCAATGTGGATGTCCTTCTTCAAGAATGCAACTGCAGTCTTGACATATGGGTTGTCCTGCCTCAGGCAGCCCCTCGGTCGGCCGGATTCCAAGGTCTGGGTCCGGCGTCGGATGTCGCTTCTTCCCCGACGTCAGAGCGGCTGGGGTATAAAATCATCAGCCGATGCCATCTTCTTCAGTCTTTCTTGCCCGAAGCAGAAGCAGTTAGCAAGTGCTGGTCGGCCAGTTCCTGTGTTTTCAGTTACCGAAGTCATCAAAAAGCTAAGTACCCTGTTGGGGAACTTTTCTTGCCTCAGCCGATGTCGGATAAAACTGCAAAAGTTAACAATGGTTTGTCTTGTGGTAAAGAAATACCTCATAAGGACTTCCATTCTTACTGCCTTCCCTGCCTGGGCCCAGACCACAATGTCTCGGCCTGTGCTTGCTTCAATAAGCGCACACTTAGGCGCCGGGCAGAATTTGCTGAAGACTTTTTTGGGGAAAATTGCTCCTATATCATGCTGTCGGAGCTTCCGACAGCACACGTTTCCAAAAAATGGAAGGACCGGAACCGACCTTTGCGGCCCGGGACTTCCACCGACACCACGCCTAAGCCTACCGTGAGTGTATCGGTCTCTTCGGAGGCGGTAATTCAACCGCTCCAGGTCGATGACACCGTTTTACTGCACCCTACGGTCCCGGAGGCTTCCTCTGTGCCAGTTGTTGTTTTTCCTCCTGAAACCGAAGCACAAGATTTGCTGGACACCATACCGGTGGACAAAGTTACTCCAGCACGTGGGACAGCTAGGCCTCCTGTGCCTATGACCATCAAGGCCTACACACGTGCTAAGGCTGCCAGCCAGGCTAAGTCTCACCCTCCTAAATCTTTTTCACAGACTCCCATTTCGGATAAACAGATCATGACTTTAGCTGCAGATCTAATTTCTTTAATCAGGGGCTCTCAGGCTCATCCAGACAGAGGTTCTCAGCCGCCTTCAGACAAAAGGCCTAGGGTTGAGCAGACAGATGCCCTTTCCTCAGATGAAGCCTCTGGTGAGTCAGGCCTTTCAGATTCCCAGGAAGAACCCTTCCCGGCCTACGAGGATTCTGATACAGAAGAATCCATTCCCTCTGCCTCTCCTCCTGAGGATATTTCTTTCGGGGAAATTCTCCATGAGAGATCATTTTCAGTGGCAGGGCCAGGATTTCTCAGACTCCAGGAAAAGGCTTCGGACCTTCCTTAAGTTACCCCAGCACAGGCCTTTAGCTATTCCCCCAGTGTTAAATGTATTGGATGATGTGTACTCATACTCCAGTACATGTCCTTCAAAGATGCATCTGCAGTCCTTACAAATGGGTTGTCCTGTCGTCAGGCAGCCCTTCGGTCGGCCGGATTCCAAAGTCTGGGTCTGACCTCGGCTGGTGTCGCACTTCACCCGACGTCATAGCTGCAGTTCTTCGGGTATAAAGGCATCAGCCGGTGCCATTTTCCTCAGTCTTTTTTGCCGCGTGGCGCCCGAAGCAGAAGCTGTTCGCAAGTGCCGGCCGGTCAGATCCAGAGATTACTACTACCGAAAACTACTTCGAAGACTTCTAAAAAGCTAAGTACCCCGTTGGGGACTCTTTCTTGCCTCAGCCGATGTCAGAAAAAGTGAATAACTGTAACTTGTGGGAAACAAATACCTCAAAGATTTCCACTCTTACTGCTTACCTTGTTTAGGCCCAGACCACAACGTAGCAGCTTGTTTAGCCTGTGCTTCTTTCAACCGACGAACGCTTAGGTGTCTGTCGGAGTTTGCTTAACAGTTTTTCGGCTCAGATTTTGCGTACATAATGCCGTCGGATCCTCAGACTACTCAAATTGTTAAACGCAAAGAAAAGGACCGACACTCGCGGTCCGCGGTTTCGGCCGAAACCACGGTTAAGCAAACCGCGAGTGTCTCTGTTTCGGCTGAAACCGAGCAAACGTTTCAATCTTCAGCCGAATCCATGACTACTACCGAGGCCCCCTCTACCCTAGTTGAACCGGCCTCTGAAGTTTTACCTACCACTGTGGTTTCACAAGATTTATCGGACACCATCCCTTTGGATGTTTCTACCCCAGCACGTGGTGCTGCTAGGCCTCCTGCAGCCATGTCTATAAAGGCCTTTGCCAGGGCTAAAGCAGCCAAAACTTCTAAGTCTGTGCCTGTTAAGCCCCCCTCTCACAGGCCCAGCTCCAGTTCTCAAATGCTTACTCTCTTTAATAGGGATCCCAATCTCACCCAGACAGGGCCTCTCAACCTCCAGAAAAGAGACCTAGAGTAGAGCCCCCTGAGCCAGTGTCCTCAGATGATTCTTCTGATACAGACAATACAGACCATCCAGAGGCACCCTTTTCTACTTATGAAGACTCCGATGCTGAAGAATCGATTCCTTCAGCTTCTCCACCAGAGGAGTTTTCTTTTGGGGAAACCTTACATGCCATGAGAGAGCAATTCCAATGTCAGGGGCAAGATTTCTCAGATTCAAGGAAAAGGCTTAGGACCTTTTTACACTTACCGCAACATAGGCCTTTAGCTATACCTCCAGTGCTTCCTGTTGTGGATGATGCATTTAATGATGCTTGCACTGCTCCTGATACTTTACCTCCAGCCCCTGCTAAGCCAGATAGGTTCTACAGGGTCCCGGACACTCATCACCATTTATACAAGGCTCCTTTCGCAGATCCTGAGACTATCTCCCAGGGGCCTAAGGCAGTAGCTTCAACCTCATTTAAAAACCCTCTCCCTTCTGAAAGGGAATCCAGGTCCTTAGAGAGATGGGGTAAAAAAGTATACACCTCTGCTACTCTCTCAGCTAGAGCATTGAACTGTCAGTTCCATATGATCCAATACCAAGAGTTTATGCTTGATCAGTTAACTAAGAAACTGTCCTCTGATGATTCTTTAGATAAGAAATATGTTCTAGAAATGGTGAATAACATTCAGCAGGTTAGTAACCATTCCTTAAAATGTGGCTGTGATGCACTGGAGGCTTCATTTAGATCAGCCATGACCGGCACAGTTATAAGAAGACATGCATGGTTGAAAGAACAAGTCCTGCCGGATCATGTTAAAGCAAAGCTATTAGATGCTCCTATGGATAAGGTCAGTTTATTTGGTTCTCCTGCCCAACAGGTACTGAAGAAAATGGAAGAGAAGGCAAAATCTGTACAAACAGTAAAAGATTTCTTACAGGTTCAGCCCCCAAGGTTTAGCAGGAACTGGCCTTCCAAAAATTGGTCCTTTCCAGACTCCTCTAAAACTCAGAGAGGGAGGAACAGGTGAACTAGAGGCAGAAATCAATCCAGAGGAGGTGCCTACAGGGGACGCCAGTGGCAAGGTAACAACCAACGAGGCACAGACACAACCACTGCCACTACAACAGGACAATCACAGTGACTTTGCTCTGACACCGCCTACCAGGGAACAAATAGCAGCACCCTTAGGCGGAAAGTTAGCATTATTTTCAAAAAACTGGCACTGTATCACAACAGACAAGTGGATTTTACAAACTATAGACCAAGGCTACAGGTTTCATTTCCACACTTTACCCGGAAAAAGAGGAATGCCAAACCTACCACCAAATCAAAAGACAGAAGCTCTAAAACAAATAGCTCAATTAGCAAGGATGAGAGCTGTGGAAAGGGTACCATCTATTGAACAAGGCAAGGGATTTTACTCCAGACTCTTCCTAGTACCAAGAAAAGAGAAAAATTGGAGGCATATTCTCGACCTGTCTGCTTTAAACACATACATCATTGTTCCAAAATTCAAAATGCTGACCCTACAGCAACTTCTTCCCATGCTGGGCAAGGAGTTTTGGCTGGTAACTCTAGATCTCAAGGAGGCATACCTGCACGTCCCCATAAGACCACATTGCAGAAGATACCTCAGATTTCTTGCAGGATCAGAGCATTATCAATTCTCAGCATTGCCCTTTGGCTTATCTACTGCGCCCAGAGTGTTCACGAAATGCCTGGCATCAGTAATCGCCGACTGCAGGCTTCAGGGAATCCAAATTTATCCATACCTGGACGACTGCCTAATACAAGCGGACAACAAAAACAAGCTAACAGAAGACTTACAAAGAGTCATTTGCTTACTACAGGCCCTGGGATACACAGTCAATATAAAAAAGTCAAGACTGATACCATCCCAAACAATAACCTTCTTAGGTGCAGAATTGGACACAGTAAAACAGATGGCATTCCTAACTGCAGAAAAACAAAAACAACTTCCTGTCTATTTTTTGGCATTAACAAAGCAGAACAAATTAACAGCAAGGGAAGTACTGCAGGCCTTGGGCTTAATGGCATCCTGCATAATCCTGGTCCCCCATGCCAGACTACATATGAGAAAACTACAGTGGTACCTAAAGAATTTATGGTCTCAACACAGGCACAGCTTAGAAACTGAAATACCACTAATTCCATGCCTGAAACAAGAGTTCCTGTGGTGGGCTCGGGCATGCCAGTCAAACCCAGGTTTGCCCTTCCACAGCATTCAACCAAGCCAAACCATCACAACGGACGCCTCAGACCTCAGTTGGGGGGCCCACATGCTGGACAAGTGCATACAAGGTTTATGGACTCCAGAGCAGCTGCATCTGCACATAAATCAAAAAGAAATGCTGGCAGTACAACTAGCAATCCAGAATTTCAGACCATTCCTCCAAGAAGGCCAGTTGATAAGGACAGACAACACCACAGTCATGTGGTACATCAACAAACAGGGAGGCACTCATTCATACCCTCTATGCCGAATGGCCCTAGACCTATGGAATATGGCTCTGAGTTACAACATTCAGTTACAAGCAATTTTTGTACCGGGAAAAGAAAACATCCTAGCAGACATTTTAAGCAGAACTACCTCGGATGCTCACGAATGGATGCTACACCGACATTTTCAAGGCCATCACAAAGAAATGGGGACTGCCACAAATAGACCTATTCGCATCCCCACTCAATCACCAGCTCAAGAAATTCTGCACAAGGACATAACCACCCACTTGCTTGGAAGGTGGACTCTCTATCCTTCAGTTGGAAAGGCCTGACAGCATATGCATTCCCACCTCTCCCTTTGATGCACAAGGTGCTATTGAAAATCAAAGAGGAACGTCCAAGGATAATTCTGATAGCTCCAGACTGGCCAAGACAACATTGGTACCCATTACTGTGGAGCATGTCTCGGGGGAGAATGTGGACACTACCCCTGATTCCCTTGATGTTAACCCAGAACAACTACAACATCCTGCATCCAAACCTGAAAACTCTGCAACTGACTACCTGGAACATTACATAAGAGCAACTAACCCAGATTTATCCCAAAGGGTTAAAGATTTTATACTTGAGGCCCGCAGACCTTCAACAAGAAGGAACTATGCAGGAAAATGGAAGAGGTTTCTCATTTGGAGTGCCGACAGAGGCAAAGATGTGTCAAAGGTAGACATTGCCAACATCCTGGAGTATTTGGCAGAGCTTTTCCATACAGGCCTGTCCTATTCCTCCATCAAAATACATGCATCAGCTGTTTCTGCAGAATACAGCTTCGATCCACCTGTCTTTTCGCATCCTCTACTCAGGCAGTTTCTGAGAGGAATTAAGAATGTAAAACCTCCTAGGAAACCACCATTACCAGCATGGGACTTGAACTTTGTACTAGAAAAATTGACACTTCCCCCTTTCGAACCAGCAGCAACAGCAGATCTTCAGCACCTATCCTGGAAAACTGCTTTCCTGCTGGCAATTACCTCAGCAAGAAGGGTTTCAGAACTACAGGCTTTAATGGCAGTACAACCCTTCCTAATCTTCCATCAAGATAGTGTCCATGAGAACTAATCCTACATTTATGCCTAAGGTGGTATCCAGAGTGTCTTTAAACCAGGCAATCCACCTACCTATCTTCTTTCCCAATCCACAGAACAGGGGGGAAAGACTGCTGCATACATTGGATGTACATAGACAGTTACGCTACTACCTGGACAGAACCAAGGGTAATAGAAAATCTGACCAGCTTCTGGTAGCATATGCAACAAGAAGGGAAGGAAAAGCAATTTCCAAACAGACAATCTCCAAGTGGATAGGAAATTGCATTAGATTCTGTTACTCCTACCATGGAAAGGAAATTCCACAGAACATAAGACCCCACTCTACAAGGGCTACAGCCACTACCACAGCTTTCTTACGAGGAGTGGCTGCCAAGGACATTATAGAGGCTGCTACTTGGACCTCCGTGCATACATTTGCCAAGCATTATAACTTACCTTTATACTCTAGATCCCGAGCAGGGTTTGCCACTGCTGTTTTGCAAGGGATCTTAACTACACCATAATTTCTTCTTCCTCCTCCCCTAGTTTAGCTATGGTATTCTACCCATTTGTAAGGACTGCAGATGCATCCTTGAAGGACATAGTACAGTTTTGTACCTACCATAAATGTAGATGTCCGAACAGGATAGCATCTGCAGTCAGGATTACCCACCCTCCTTCCCCTCTGTGGTACTCCTAGGGTATTTGCCCACCTAATAGCTAGCTGGGGGGGATCTCTTATGGTGTATTTGTTTGTATATATGTACATACATGATTATTTTGTGTGTTTGCCTTCTACTATTTGGAAACATTGGCATTTATCCAAAATTTAGCTTTCCAAGGGGGCAACTGGCATCTGGGGCAAGAAACACTGAGGAAAATGGCGTCGGCTGATGCCTTTATACCCGAAGAACTGCAGCTATGACGTCAGGTGAAGTGCGACACCAGCCGAGGCCAGACCCAGACTTTGGAATCCGGCCGACCGAAGGGCTGCCTGACGACAGGACAACCCATTTGTAAGGACTGCAGATGCTATCCTGTTCGGACATCTACATTTATGGTAGGTACAAAACTGTACTTTCTCCTGATTCTCTCCCTCCTGCTCCTGTCAAGCCAGACAGATATTACAGGGTTCCTGAAACTCATAAGCATCTCTTTAAGGCCCACTCTGTTGATCTAGAAACTATTTCTCAGGGGCCCAAAGGAGTGGCCACTTCCACGACCAAGAATCCTTTGCCTGCAGACAGGGAATATAGGTCCCTGGAGAGGTGGGGTAAGAAAGTTTATACCTCTACCACCCTTGCCATGAGGGCTCTTAACTGTCTTTTTCATATGTTTCAGTATCCAGATTTTCTGATGGATGATTTGCAGAAAAAGTTAGCCTCTCCTGAGCCTTTAGATAGAAAGGCTTTGCAGGATTTGGTTCATAATACTCAGCAGGTTAGCAATCATTTTCTTCAGTGTGGTTATGATGCATTGGAAGCTTCATGTAAGGCAGCTATGACAGGGGCCGTCATGAGACATGCTTGGTTGAAAGAACAGTCATTGCCATATCATGTTAAAGTAAAGCTTCTAGATGCACCTCTGGAAAAAGACAAGCTATTTGGTGCTAATGCACAGGGTGTGTTGACATCAATTGAGGAAAAGGCTAAATCAGTACAAACAGTCAAAGATTTCCTCCAGGTTCAGCCACCAAGGTTCAGCAGGAATTGGCCTTCGAAGAATTTGTCCTTTCCAGACACTGACAAGTTTCAAAGGGGAAAAAGCAGGCGTGCTCGAGGTAGAGGGCAATACCGAGGCTCCTACAGGGGTCGCCAATGGCAACCAACTCATCAGAGAAGTGGCGCAGGGATTCCCACTGCTCCACAGGGACAATCACAATGACTTGACTTTGACACCACCGACCAAGGCTCAAAGAGAAGCTCCTTTAGGCGGAAAGCTATCCTTATTTTCAAAAAATTGGCACGTTTTTACAAAGGATGGATGGATTTTGAACATAATAGACAAAGGTTACAGGTTCCACTTCCATACCTTACCAACAAGACAAGGCATGCCAAACCTGCCACACAATCAAAGGGCAGAGGCACTCATAGAAGTTTCAAAGCTGCTACAAATCAAAGCAATCGAAAAGGTTCCTCCTCAGGAACAAGGCCAGGGATTCTACTCAGGACTGTTCCTTGTTCCAAGAAAAGAAAAGCAATGGAGACCTATACTGGACTTGTCCGCTCTAAACACCTTTCTCATTGTGCCAAAATTCAAAATGCTGACGTTACAGCAACTTCTTCCCATGCTGGGCAAGGGGTCTTGGCTGGTTACTCTGGACCTCAAGGAGGCATACCTGCATGTCCCAGTCAGACACAGTTGCAGAAGATACCTCAGATTTCTTGCAGGGTCAGAGCATTATCAATTCTCAGCATTGCCGTTTGGCTTATCTACTGCGCCCAGAGTATTCACGAAATGCCTGGCATCAGTAATTGCACATTGCAGACTCCAGGGGATACAAATTTACCCTTACCTGGACGACTGCCTTATACAAGCGGACAGCAAACAAGCCTTGATAAGAAACTTGGACTATGTCATACACTTACTACAGGCTTTGGGATGCACAGTCAACATTCAAAAATCAAGACTACTGGCATCCCAGCAAATAATTTTTCTAGGAGCCAAACTGGACACAAACTCACAAATGGCTTTCCTCACGGAAGAAAAACAAGAACAATTACCAGATTACTTCAAAAGCCTAGCAAAGCTCACCCAGATGACTGCAAGGAAAATCCTGCAGGCCCTGGGTTTCATGGCATCTTGCATTCTTCTGATTCCACTGGCAAGACTACACATGAGAACTACAATGGTACCTAAAAAGTTTATGGTCTCATCACAGCCACAACTTAGAAGAAATTATACCACTCATTCCATATCTTCAAAAGGAATTTTTGTGGTGGGCACAAGCAAGTCAATTAAACAAAGGCATGTCTTTCAACAAACCTCAAGCAAGTCAAACCATTACAACAGACGCCTCAGATCATGGATGGGGGGCGCACATGGAAGGCAGATGCATGCAGGGGCAATGGGCTCCCCGGGATATGCATCTGCACATAAATCAAAAAGAGATATTGGCAGTGATTCATGCAATCGAGGCCTTCGGAAAATTTCTTCAGCAAGGTCATCTGCAAATAGACAGACAACACCACTGTCATGTGGTACATAAACAGGGAGGCACTCATTCTTACCCCCTCTGCAGACTAACAATGGCTCTTTGGGAAAAGGCCCTGAAACTGAACTTACAGTTGCAATCCCAGTTTGTTCCAGGCAAGGACAAGGTTCTGGCGGACAGTCTAAGCAGAAACATTTTGGACCTGCACGAATGGATGCTGCATCCAGACATTTTTTCGCAAATAACTCATGCGTGGGGAAGGCCGGACATAGATCTCTTTGTCTCTCACCTCAATCATCATCTGAAGAAGTTCTGTTCGAGGACACACCATCCTCAAGCCTGGAGAATGGATGCTCTCTCCTTCAGCTGGAATTCTCCGACAATCTACGCATTCCCACCTCTACCATTAATGACCAAGGTGTTACTGAAGATCAAAGCAGAGCAACTGAAAGGTATTTTGATAGCTCCAGACTGGCCAAGGCAGCACTGGTATCCATTACTAAGGAGCATATCTCGCACCAAGCCGTGGCCCCTGCCTCAATGGCCTCTGCTTCTAACTCAGCACAATTACAGGACTGTTAATCCCAACCTGCAAACATTGCAGCTGACAGCTTGGAGGGTTCCATGGCTTCTACCCATATCTCTCTCTCCAAAAAAGTTCAAGAGATCCTACTGGAAGCACGCAGACCTTCCACCAGAAAAACTTATTCAGCCAAATGGAAGAGATTCATCACCTGGAATGCCAACAAGGGTCAGGATGCATCATTAATAAACATGCCACAGATACTAGAATACTTAGCAGAAATGCTTCATAGTGGCCTTTCATATTCTTCCATAAAAATACACGCTTCAGCAATCTCAGCAAAATACAACTGTGATCCACCTGTGTTTTCACATCCTTTGCTAAGACCGTTTCTAAGAGGGGTAAAGAATATCAAACCTCCCAGGAAACCACCAGTGCCTGCATGGGACCTCAACTTCGTCTTGGAAAAATTAACTCTTCCTCCTTTTGAGCCAGCAGCATCTTCAGAGATGCAATTTCTCTCCTGGAAAACAGTTTTCCTGTTGGCAGTTACCTCAGCAAGAAGAGACCCGGAGATACAGGCCCTCATGGCAGTACCTTCATTCCTCATTTTTCATCAGGACAGAGTTTCTTTAAGAACCAATCCTTCATTCATGCCAAAAGTGATATCCAGGGTTTCTCTAAATCAAGCAATTCACCTGCCTACTTTCTTTCCCAATCCTCAAAATAAAGGAGAAAAGCTGCTGCACACTTTGGACATACACAGACAATTACGCTACTACTTGGACAGAACAAAGGCCAACAGAAAGTCTGACCAACTATTTGTAGCTTACTCTGCTGGAGTGCAAAGAAAGGCAATTTCCAGACAAACAATTTCAAAATGGATTGGACACTGCATCAGATTCTGTTATTCTTTCCATGGAAAAGGTGTGCCAGCCAACAGGCCACACTCCACCAGAGCTATAGCCACCTCCACAGCCTTTCTAAGAGGGGTGGCTATAAAGGACATTCTAGAAGCTGCTACATGGAGCTCCGTGCATACATTTTCCAAACACTACAACCTGCCTTTATACTCCAGATCCCGAGCAGGCTTTGCTTCGGCAGTCCTGCAGGGTATTTTAGCTACACCATCTTTTTCTTAGATCCTACCACCCCCAGCTTGGCTATGGTATTCAACCCATATGTCAGGACTGCAGTTGCATTCTTGAAGGACATAGTACAGATGTCCTTCAAGAATGCAACTGCAGTCATAACATGTGGGTTGTCCTGCCTCAGGCAGCCCTCGGTCGGCCGGATTCCAAAGTCTGGGTCCGACGTCAGCTGATGTCGCATTTCTCTCCGACGTCAGAGCGGCTGGAGTATATAAGCATTAGCAGACGCCATTTTCTTCAGTCTTTCTTGCCGCGCGGTGCCCGAAGCAGAAGCAGTTCGCAAGTGCCGGTCGGTCAGCTCCTGTATTCTACGATACCGAAGTCATCAAAAAAGCTAAGTACCCCGTTGGGGACCTTTTCTTGCCTCAGCCGATGTCAGAAATTACTGAAAAAGTTAACTATTGTCTTTTTTGTGGTAAACAAATACCTCATAAGGATTTCCACTCTTACTGCCTCCCTTGCCTGGGCCCAGACCACGACGTCTCGGCCTGTGTAGCCTGTGCTCGCTTCAACAAGCGCACTCTCAGGCGCCAGGCGGAGTTCGCTGAAGATTTTTTCGGCGATAAATTTGCTTACACCATGCCGTCGGATCTTTCGACATCGCAAACTCCCAAAAAGCGAGAAGACTGGGACCGACATCCTCGGCCCACGTCTACTACCGACTCCACGCCTAAACCTAGCGTGAGTGCTCTGGTTCCCTCTGAGACGGTCTCTCCACCGCTCCGAACCGAAGACACCGCATTACCGACGACTCCGATTCCAGACATTACTCCGCCAGTTATAGATTTTCCTCCGCATACCGAAACCGAGGAAATGCCCGAGACCATTGCTGTAGACAAGGTCACTCCTGCACGTGGAGCTGCCAGGCCTCCTATGGCCATGTCTATTAAGGCCTACACTAGGGCTAAGGCAGCCAGCAAAACAAAGCATATTACTTCTAAATCCTTACCTCAGCCGACTCGAGACACAAATTATGTCCATGGCTGCTAATTTAATTTCCATGATTAGAGGTTCACAGGCCCATCCTGAGAGCATCCCAGCCTCCTCCTGATAAAAGGCCCCGGGTTGAACCCTCTGACCCTACTCCTTCAGATGAAGATTCTGAGGGCTCTGTCCACTCTGATAGCCAGGAAGAGCTCTTCCAGACCTATGAGGACTCGGATGCAGAAGATTCCATACCTTCGGCCTCCCCTCCTGAGGATATTTCTTTTGGGGAAGTTCTGCACACCATGAGGGAACATTTCAAGTGGCAGGGCCAGGAATATTCTGATTCCAGGAAACTCCTTAGGACTTTCCTTAAGAAGCCTCCGCACAGGCCCTTAGCTATTCCGCCTGTACTTGATGTTCTGGATGATTTGTATTCTGATTCTAGTGCTGCCCCTGATTCTCTCCCTCCTACTCCAGCCAAGCCAGACAGGTATTACAGGGTCCCAGAAACTCATTCCCATTTATTCAGGGCCCATACTGTTGATTTGGAAACTATTTCACAGGGGCCTAAAGGAGTTTCAGCCTCCACCTCCAAAAATCCTTTGCCCTCCAACAGGGAAGCAAGGTCATTAGAGAGATGGGGTAAAAAGGTTTACACATCCACTACCTTATCTATGAGAGCTTTAAATTGCCTTTCATATGTTCCAATATCAGGATTATCTCTTAGAAGATTTACAAAAAACATTAGCTTCTCCTGATCCTTTAGACAGGAAGACTTTGCAGGAAGCTGTACATAACACTCAGCAAGTAAGCAATCACTTCCTGCAGTGTGGATATGATGCACTGGAAGCTTCATGTAGGGCAGCTATGACAGGGGCAGTGATGCGTAGACATGCTTGGTTAAAAGATCAACCTCTACCAGATCATGTAAAAGCAAAACTTCTGGATGCACCTTTGGAAAAGAACAAGCTTTTTGGTGCAAATGCTAAGGATGTGTTAAAGACCATCGTAGAAAAAGCAAAATCAGTTCAAACTGTAAAGGATTTCCTCCAGGTTCAACCCCCCAGATTCAGTAGGAATTGGCCTTCAAAAAACTGGTCCTTTCCTAAACCAGAAAAGTTTCAAAGGGGTAAGAACAGATGTGGCCGAGGAAGAGGTCAATACAGAGGCCCTTACAGGGGACGTCAGTGGCAGCCAGGAAACCAAAGAGGTGACGCAGGTGTTTCTCCTGCCCAACAACCACAATCTCAATGACTTTCCTCCTACTACCGCCTACCAGGGAACAACTAGAAGCTCCCTTGGGCGGGAAATTATCTCTGTTTGCAGAAAACTGGCACAGACTGACAAAGGACAAATGGATTTTGGACATTATAGACCGAGGGTACAGGTTTCATTTTCATACCTTACCAAGAAAACAAGGCATGCCAAATCTACCACAACATCAAAGAGCAGAGGCTATCAAGCAAATCACTCTGCTAACTCGAATGAAAGCAATAGAAAGAGTTCCACAACAAGAACAGGGATTTTACTCAAGACTGTTCCTTGTTCCAAGAAAAGAAACTCAATGGAGACCAATACTGGACTTGTCCGCATTAAACACCTTTCTCATAGTACCAAAGTTCAAAATGCTGACTCTACAGCAACTCCTTCCCATGCTGGGCAAGGAGTCGTGGCTGATTACTCTGGACCTCAAGGAGGCATACCTGCATGTCCCTATCAGACACAGCTGCAGAAGATACCTCAGATTTCTTGCAGGGCCAGAGCATTATCAATTCTCAGCATTGCCATTTGGCTTATCTACTGCCCAGAGTGTTTACAAAATGCCTGGCTTCAGTAATTGCTCATTGCAGGCTCCAGGGTATACAAATTTACCTGTACCTGGACGACTGCCTCATACAAGCGGACGACAAATTGATGTTGACAAAAAATCTGGAATATGTCATACGATTACTTCAAGCTCTGGGATACACAGTCAACTTCCAAAAGTCAAGACTGCAGCCATCCCAGCTAATAATCTTCTTAGGAGCCAAACTAGACGCAGCCTCTCAGATGGCTTACCTGACAGAAGACAAGCAAGAGAAGTTAACTCAATACTTCAAAGGTTTAGCAAAACTCACCCAGATGACTGCAAGGAGATTCCTACAGGCCCTGGGTTACATGGCATCCTGCATTCTACTGGTTCCATTAGCAAAACTGCACATGAGAAAGCTTCAATGGTACCTAAAAAGTGTTTGGTCTCAGCACAGCAACAACTTGGAGACAATCATACCACTCATTCCATGCTTACAAAAGGAATTCCTATGGTGGGCCTCGGTGAGCCAGGAAAACACAGGTATGTCATTCAAAAAACCACAGATAACACAGACCATGACTACAGACGCCTCAGACCTCGGATGGGGGGTGCACATGGAAGGCAGGTGTATACAAGGGCAATGGTCTCCCAAGGAAACACATCTGCATATAAACCAAAGGGAAATGCTGGCAGTAATGCATGCTATCGAGGCTTTTCAAAACCAACTCCAGCAAGGTCACTTAATGATATGGACAGACACCACTGTGATGTGGTACATAAACAAGCAGGGGGGCACCCACTCTTACCCCCTTTGCAGACTGACAATGCAGCTTTGGGAGAAATCACTGAGTCTAAACATCCAGTTACAATCACAGTTTGTTCCAGGAAAAGACAATGTGTTGGCGGACAGCCTAAGCAGGAATTTCACAGATCCACACGAGTGGAGGTTGCATCCGAAGGCTTTCAGACAACTCACTTCGACATGGGGCAAGCCAGAAGTGGACCTATTTGCCTCTCACCTCAATCATCTCCTACCAAAATTTTGCACAAGGACATACCATCCAAAGGCTTGGAAAATAGATGCTCTTTCATTCAACTGGAACTCCCTAGCAATCTATGCATTCCCACCTCTGCCACTGATGACCTCAGTATTACTAAAGATCAAAGCAGAGAAGCCCAAGGGAATCATAATAGCTCCGGATTGGCCAAGACAACACTGGTACCCACTACTACGGAGCATATGTCACACCAGGAGGTGGGCCCTCCCTCAGTGGCCTCTACTTTTGACTCGACACAATTTCGAAGCACTGCATCCAAACCTTCAGACTCTGCAGCTAACAGCCTGGGAGATCCCATAAATAACTTCAGCTTAACTCTCTCCAAGGAAGTTCAGCGGATACTAACAGAGGCTCGAAGACCGTCCACCAGAAAGGTCTACTTAGCAAAGTGGAAAAGATTCAGCAATTGGAATACCAGCAAAGGGCATGATGCATCATTACTGAACATCCCAGTTAGCTTGGAATATTTGGCAGATATGTTAGAGTGGCCTCTCGTATTCTTCAATAAAGATACATGCAGCTGCTATTTCAGCTACATACAACACTGATCCTCCTGTTTTTTCTCACCCCTTACTAAGACAATTCTTCAGGGGAATCAAGAATATTAAACCACCAAGAAAGGCCCCAGTGCCAGCCTGGGACCTCAATTTTGTCTTAGAAAAACTGACTCTACCTCCTTTTGAGCCAGCAGCTTCAGTTGACTTGCAATTTCTCTCATGGAAAACAGCCTTCCTGTTGGCAATTACCTCAGCAAGAAGGGTTTCGGAACTACAGGCCCTAATGGCAATACCACCCTTTATTTTCCACAGAGACAGGGTTTCATTAAGGACCAACCCTACCTTTATGCCAAAGGTGGTATCTAGGGTTTCTCTAAATCAAGCCATTCATCTACCTGCTTTCTTCCCCAATCCTGAGAATAAGGGGGAAAGGCCTTTGCATACCTTGGACATTCATAGACAACTTCGATACTACCTGGACAGAACCAAGGCCAGTAGGAAGTCTGAACAGCTTTTTGTAGCTTACGCCCCTGCAGTCCAAGGAAAAGCAATTTCAAAACAGACTATTTCTAAATGGATTGGACATTGCATCAGATTCTGTTATTCCTTTCATGGAAAGACTGTTCCAGCCTATGGCAGACCACATTCCACCAGAGCTACAGCCACCTCTACAGCATTTTTAAGAGGGGTGCCTACAAAGGACATTCTAGAAGCTGCTACATGGAGCTCCGTGCATACATTCTCAAAACACTACAATCTCCCCCTATATTCCAGATCCAGAGCAGGCTTTGCTTCGGCAGTCCTGCAGGGTTTGATTGCCACTCCATATCTGTCCTAGAGCATACCTCCTCCCCCAGCTAAGCTTTGGTATTCTACCCACATGTTATGACTGCAGTTGCATTCTTGAAGGACATAGTACAGTTTTGTACCTACCATAAATGTAGATGTCCGATAGACGTGCAACTGCAGTCGGGTTTTCCCTCCTTCCATACCCCTCTATGCTTAGGGTCCACTCCTATCCCCCTCACTCTTAGCTGGGGATATCTGTTATGGTGTATTTGTTTTATTGCTCATGTATTTGTTTGGAATCCTGTTTTTGTCTTCCAATTTGATTACAGCCTTCCTTGTAGGGCACCTGGCATCTGGGGCAAGAAACACTGTAGAAAATGGCGTCGGCTGATGCTTATATACTCCAGCCGCTCTGACGTCGGAGAGAAATGCGACATCAGCCGACGTCGGACCCAGACTTTGGAATCCGGCCGACCGAGGGCTGCCTGAGGCAGGACAACCCACATGTTATGACTGCAGTTCCATGTCTATCGGACATCTACATTTATGGTAGGTACAAAACTGTACTTTTTGTACCTACCATAAATGTAGATGTCCGATAGATATGCAACTGCAGTCAGGTTTACCCTCCTTCCTACCCCTCAGTAATTTACCTTTTTGGGTCCACTACCCCATTTCCAACTTAGCTGGGGATAGCTTTTATGGTGTATCTGTTAATTACTATTATGCATGTCTGGAATTTTATGCATTCTCTAAATTTAGCCTTCCTTGGAGGGCACCTGGCATCTGGGGCAAGAAACACTGAAGAAGATGGCGTCGGCTGATGATTTTATACCCCAGTCGCTCTGACGTCGGGGAAGAAGCGACAACAGCCGACGCCGGACCCAGACTTTGGAATCCGGCCGACCGAGGGGCTGCCTGAGGCAGGACAACCCATATGTCAGGACTGCAGTTGCATATCTATCGGACATCTACATTTATGGTAGGTACAAAACTGTACTTTTTGATTCTCTAGAGGCCTCCTGCAGGGCCGCTGTTACAGGATGTCCTTCAAGGATGCATCTGCAGTCCTTGCATATGGGTTTACCTGCCTCAGGCAGCCCTTCGGTCGGCCGGATTCCAAAGTCTGGGTCCAGCGTCGGCTGATGTCGCCCTTTTCCCCGACGTGAGAGCGCCTGGGGTATAAAAGCGTCAGCCGACGCCATCTTCCTCATGCTTGGTTAAAAGAACAGAATCTGCCTGATCATGTTAAAGCAAAACTATTAGATGCTCCATTACAGCATGATACTTTGTTTGGTGTTAAAGCAGAAGAGGTGTTGAAGAAAATGGAGGATAAAGCTAAATCTATGCAAACAGTCAAGGATTTCTTGCAGGTACAGCCTCCCAGATTTAGCAGGAACTGGCCTACAAAGAATTGGTCCTTTCCAGTGTCAGACAGGCCACAACGAGGCAGATATAGACGCCCCAGAGGCAGATCACAACCCCAAGGCTCATGCAGGCCTGAGCAATGGGGTACTTCTACCTCCAAAAGCGGAGAGGAAAAATCAGCCATACAGGAAACTGTCTCCATGACTTTCCTCTGCCAGCACCAAGCACTTATCTTCTGGCAGCCATTTTGGAGGGAAAACAAGCACTTTTTCAACAAAATTGGCACATGATCACCCAGGGCAAATGGGTCTTAAATATTATCGTATCACAAGGCTACAGGTTCCACTTTTACACCCTGCCAAGGCCAAACGGTATGCCAGACCTGCCACGCAATCAATGGGCAGAGGCACAAAAACAAGTTGCATCCCTCATGGACATGAGAGCCATTCAGCTAGTACCACAGCAAGAGCAGGGACTAGGATTCTACTCAAGGCTATTCTTGGTGCCCAGAAAGGACAAATCCTGGAGACCAATACTGGACCTGTCTATCCTAAACACATTCCTGGATATTCCATAGGGGCCTGTGTTGTGGTAGTAGCATATGGCAGGAAGATGTATTCAGGGCACATGGTCCACAAGTCAAATGCATCTACTTATCAGAAAGAGATGCTAGCTGTTCAGAATGCCCCGACAGCCTTCAAGGATCTACTTCATCCAGGACAACTACTGATAGGGACCGACAATACTACAGTCATGTGGTACATAAACAAGCAGGGAGGCACACATTCCTACCCCCTCTGCAGACTAGCCATGAAATTGTGGGACACAGCATTGACTTACCAAGTACATCTGCAAGCGGAATTCCTGCCAGGAAAGATGAATACTCTGGCAGACCAACTAAGCAGAAACCTCATGGATCCCCACGAGTGGAAATTGGATCCAGAAGTCTTCAGCATAACAAGGAAATGGGGATGCTCGGATAAAGATAGAGTTGCCTTTCCTCACAACTACCAACTCAAAAGATTCTGCACAAGGACTTATCACAGATGAGCATGAAAAGTGGACGCCCTATCTTTCAGCTGGAAAAGCTTAGCAGTATATGCCTTTCCTCCACTGCTTCTCTTCCCCAAGGTACTCCTGAAGGTCTGACAAGAGAAGCCAAAGATGATACTGATTGCCCCAGACTGGCCTCGCCAGTACTGGTATCCAATCCTAGGGAACTTGTCTCAATGCCCGGCTTGGACCTTGCCTCAAATACCTCATCTACTATCCCAACAAAACAATTCAATCCTGCACAGCCAACTAAAAACCTTAAATCTGGCAGCATGGCGGATAATGTAGTCCTACAAAACACGCCTCTCTCTAAAGCTGTAATGGATGTCATTTTGGAGGCCAGAAGGCTAGTACCAGAAAACTCTTACTCTGGAAAATGGAAGAGATTCTGTGCTTGGAACCAGGCACAAGAAATTGACACAGCCGTACCAAATATTCCTCAGATTTGCAGTACTTAACTGAGATGCTGGACAAAGGCCTATCCTTTTCAGCAATTAACATTCATGCCTCTGCCATTTCTGCTCCTTACAATACAGTGCCACCAATCTTCTCACCCCTTGTTAAGGCAGTACCTCAGAGGAGCCAAAATCTTAAGGCCTCCAAGGAGATCACCAATACCTATATGAGACCTCAATTATGTATTGGAAAAACTCGCCCTGCCTCCTTTTGGGCCAGCCGCTACAGCTGATGTAAAGTTTTTATCTTGGAAAACAGCTCTGCTCCTAGCAATAACCTCTGCAAGACGAGTCTCAGAACTACAGGCACTCATGGCTGTGGAACCTTTTATAATTTTTTATCCAGACCGGGTTTCTCCGAGGACAAACCCCACATTTATGCCTAAGGTAGTGTCCAGTGTGGCCCTTAACCAAACTATTCATCTGCCTACTTTTTATCCAAACCCACAGAATAAGGGGGAGAGAATTCTGCATTCTTTGGGCATACACAGACAGCTATGTTTCTACTTGAACAGAACCAAAGTTTTCAGACAGACAGAGCAACTACTAGTGGCATATGTTGCAGGATCACAAGGAAAGGCCATCTCAAAGCAGACAATTTCAAAAGTGGATAGGCCACTGCATTCGTTTCTGCTATTCACAGCATGGCAAGCCTGTGCCCAAGGGCAGTAGGCCATATTCAACCAGAGCAGAAGCCACTTCAGCAGCCTTCCTCAGTGGGGAGTACCAACCAAAGACATCTTAGAGGCTGCTACCTGGAGTTCAGTGCATACCTGTACAAAGCACTATCATTTACCACTCTACTCTATATCCAGGGCAGGCTTTGCCACTGCAGTTCTGCAGGGCGTCATAGGCGCTCCTAATGCTATTTAGCTCCAGCCTCCCAACCATAGCTTTGGGATTCAACCCAAGTGTAATGACTGCAACAGTGAAACACTAAGAACATGGTACAGTTGTGTACACTTACCATAAATGTAGATGTTCGAGTGTATTCTCTGCTGCAGTCCAGGTTACCCACCCACCATCCCCCATATCTTTGTTGCAACTTATCTGCACTTCTGTAATCTATACAACCTATGTGGTGTATTTGCTTGTAGATGAAGGTATAATATATTTTGGTGCATGCATGTTTTATTGGCATATTTTTAGCCTACCCTTTTGGGGGCACCTGACATCTGGGGCAAGAAAAACTGAAGAAAATGGTGTCTGCTGCATCTTTTATACCCCTGGCGCACTGACGTCATGGAAGAGGTGACAGCAACCAAAGCCAGACCTAGACTTTGGAATTCAGGCCGACTGAGGGTAGCCTGCCAGCAGGATAACCCAAGTGTAATGACTGCAACAGTGAATACACTCTAACATCTGCATTTATGGTAAGTGTACACAACTGTACTTTCCTGGTGCCCAGAAAGGAAGGTCCCTGGTGACCCATTGACCTCTCCCATCTCGGTAATTTCCTAAGATTACCCACTTTATGAATGCCGACCCTCCAGACTATGTTCCTACTCATTCTGCCCCAAGCCTTTATGATTACCCTGGATATTAAAGATGCAGATCTGCACATTCCCATCCATCCCAACTACAGGAAGTTATGCTTCTCTGCATCTTAATGGCATTTTCAGTTCTGTCTTGCTCTTTGGGTTTTCTACTGCACCAAGGGTGTTCACCAAATGCCTTGCTTTGTGATTGCCCACTGCAGACTCCAGTGAATACACATCTTTGTGTATCTGGATGACCTTCTAGCTACATCTACAGAGGTGTTGGAACAAAATTTTGCCATAGCCATCAATCATCTTCAAAATATGGGGTTTACCATAAACTTAAAAAATCAGATGTTCGTGTTTCACTGTTGCAGTCCTTACAAATGGGTTATCTGGCTCCGGGTAGCCCGCAGTCAGCCAGAATACCAAAGTCCTTGGTATATGATGTCGGCTGCCTTCGGTTTAAGCTTAACATCAGGACATCTAGTACAAAGGAAGGCAGCCGATGCCATTTCCTCTTGCCGCGGAACCCGAATCAGAAGCATTTTGCATGAGTGCCGGTCGGCCAAGTAACTTCTTGATGTCTTCGTGTTTCACTGTTGCAGTCATTACATTTGGGTAATCTGCTGGCAGGTTGCCCTCAGTCGGCCTGATTAACAAAGTCTTGGGTCCTGCTTCGGTTGCTGTCCCTTCTTCCATGACGTCAGGTCGTCAGGGGTATAAAACATGCAGCCGATGCCATTACATCAGTCTTTCTTGCCGTGTCTTTCTTGCCGTGCGGTGCCCGAAGCAGTTTGCAAGTGCCGGTCGTCCGACTCCTGAAATTTTCGTTTGCGTTTCAGAACCGAAGTCTTCAACTTAAAGCGAAGTACCCCATTGGGGAAACTTTTTCTTGCTCCGTACCGATGTCAGTAAAGGTTAATAATTGCATTACTTGTGGAAAGCAAATACCTCACAAAGATTTTCATTCGTACTGTATTCCTTGCCTAGGCCCTGACCAATGACGTACCTTGCTGTCTGTTATGTGCTTTATTTAATCAGCGCACTATCCGTCAATACATTTTTGCCTCTAAATATTTTGGTTCTCTGTTTAATTACCCAGAAATGTCGGTTAGCCATCTGACTACCGGGATTCTGAAAAAATGCAAAGATGGACAGGCCGCCGAGGTCCAAAACTGCCAGTGACGCTTCTAAGCCAATCACCAGTTCGCTGACGCTTTATCAGCCCCAGATACCCACTACTTCTGATTCACAGTCCTCTACTGAGACCCATTCGGAGTCCTGTATGCCGCAAGATGCTTCACCTATGGAACCCGTGGATATGTCTACCTTGGATGGGTCTGGAGCCACTGTGCAGGCACTGGCTTCTGAAGGTGTATTCTGGCCTACAGACTTGCATATTAAATCGACACCGCCTTCATTACTAAGGCCTAAATCTCGATCCATGTCTAAAAAAACTGACACCCAGGCCACATGTTCAGGCCACTATGCCTAAAAAACAAATGATAAAAATTGCTGAAGATCTAATTACTCTAATCAGGGGTAGTCAACCCCCCCCCCCCCCCAAGAGGTCTTGGGCTGAGCTTGATTATGAATCTTCTGATCAGGATTCTGTTTCTTTTGACTCCTCTTATGACCTGGATTTGTCCATACCTACTTATGAGGATTCTGATGCAGAGGGATTCCATTCCCTCTGCTTCCCCTCCTGAGGTTTTTTCCTTTGGGGAAACTTTACATACTTTAAGGGAGCATTTCCACTGGGAAAGCCAGGAATTTTCTGATTCAAAAAAGAGGCTTAGGGATTGCCTTCTACCTTAGCACAGGCCTTTGGCTATACCTCCTGTACTAGACATTGTTGACGTGTTCTCTGAATCCAGTTTGGCCCCTGATTCCCTGCCTCCGGCTCCTATTAAACCTGACCGATACTACAGGGTTCCTGAGTCCCACAAGTTCCTTTTCAAAAACCTTGTTGCAGATCCAGAAACCATTTCTCTGGGACCCAAGGGCATTAAGGCTTCTACTGCTAAAAATCCTATCCCTTCTGATAGAGACTCCAGGGCGCTGGATAGATGGGGTAAAAAAGTTTATACTTCTGCAACCTTGGCAATCGGAGCTGTAAACTGCCAGTTCTGTATGTTAAAATATCAACAGCATATTATTGGACTGCTTAAACAGAAAATGATGATGACTCCTGACTGTGTGGGAAATAAAGATTTACAGAATTTAATGCATTCTGCTGAACAAGTTGGAAAACGTACTTTGCAATGTGGTTTTTATTCTTTAGAGGCCTCCTGCAGGGTTGCTTTACTGTGTCTGTGCTTAGAAGGCATGCTTGGCTTAAGTAACAATCTTTGCCGGATCATAAAGCTAAATTGTTGGATGCTCCTTTAAATCAGGGCCGCTTGTTTGGCGATAAGGCTGAAGAAGTTCTAAAAAAGATGGAAGATAAAGCTAAATCTATGCAAATCGTTAAAGATTTCTTACAAGTGCAACCTCCAAGATTTAGTAGGCACTGGCCTACTAAGAACTGGTCCTTTCCAGCCCATTCCAGATCCCCTCAAGCCAAACACAGACGGCAAACACCCCAGGTTTCAGTCCCAGGGGACTCAGAACTATGCAGTGGCCTCCACTTCCAAATCTGGAAATAGCAAGACACCCCTATAGTAAACGGTCTCAATGACTTCCTTTTAAAATTGCCAAGCTCTTAGCTTTTAACCGCCCCTTTGGGGGGAAAGACTGCTCTTCATGCAAAGAACTGAAACTCATAACCCAGGACAAATGGGTTTTAAATGTCGTGTCCCAGGGATACAGATTTAATTTCCACACGTTGCCAACACCAAACTGGTGGCCAGACCTGTCCCCAAATCAGTAGGCACAGAGACTCAAAAAACAGGTACTTTCCCTCTAGAGCTTGGGGGCTATTCTGATGGTACCAGAAGAGGTAAAAGGGACAAGGTTTCTATTCCAGGCTTTTTCTGATACCCATAAAAGACAAATAATGGCGCCCAATCCTGGGCCTGTCTACTCTATACACCTTTCTGTAGATTCTAAAATTCAAGATGCTGACTCTTCACCAGTTACTTCCTGTGCTAGACAAAGACACCTGGTTGGCAACTCTGGATTTAAAAGAAGCATACCTGCACATCCCAATCCGGGAATCTTGCAGAAGATACCTATGCTTCAAAGCGGGCTACTTGTATTATCAGTTCTCTGCACTGCCCTTTGTCTTGTCTACTGCGCCCAGGGTATTAGTGCCTGGATCCAGTTATTGCATTTTGCAGGCAAAAAATATTCAAATATACACATACCTGGATTGCCTAATTCAGGCAGAAAACCAGGACATACTTCTAAATCATCTGGCGTTTGTAAAAAGGGATGTGAGAGTGTTCAATCTCGCCGTTTCTTACACCTGGGTTCGGAGCCGATCCTCGGCTCCGTGTCGGCCGCTTGCAAGCTCTGCATCAAGAAGAAGCTCGAGACAACCTAATACCCACAATCCCTCTCTGCCTTTACCTCAGATCTAGTTTGCCGCTGCAGCGTTCGCATCACTGGGTCGAGCTCGAACAACTAAAGCTAAGATTAAGATTTTTTTCTTATTTCAGCATAAATTTATTCTATAAAGTTTGTTAGTGACTAAGTGTGTGTGTGTGTGTGTGGTACGGTTGAGGAATTCTCGGTTCCGTTAAGTTTAATTTTAAACTTATTAGAGTTTCCCTCGGGGCCTACCACCCCCTTCTGAAGTGACTACTGGATAGACATTTTTTCTTTAACTGGATTTGACAATTTCACCGGATTGGACTTACTAACTGGACTTGACTTCTCCCCTTTTTTCCACATTAAGTTTAAGATGTCTGAGAAGGCGAAATCTGGATTCAAGCGTTGCCAATGTGGGCAAAAAATGTCAGTTACTGACAATCATAGTTCCTGCGTCTACTGTCTTGGCCCTCTCCATCTGCAAGAAGACTGCTCTATTTGTCATTCTTTCAGTGGGAGGGTCATGACAGATAGGCGCAGGAAACTCATGGATAGGGGTTTGTTAAAACCTTCTTTTCAAGAGGCTCTGGATGCTTCAGACCAGGCATCCAAATCCTCGAAGGAATCGAAGACGTCGGAGCCCAAGTCATCGTCTCCGAGCTCTTCGGTTAAGGTTCGATCACCGGTTCCACAGACCTCTGGGCCGAGTGTTCAACTGTTGTCAGTGTCTGAGCCTCGAGTCTTGGAACCGGTGACGGAGCTCCCTCCCCCGACACTGTTGAGGTCGGCTCAGTCTTCGATTCCTTCGACCCGTTCTTCCAGGCCCCTCTCAGACACCGATGTTGACTGCGTGGTGCAGAAATTAATGGAGAATCCGGCCTTATCCAAACTCATCTCGGTTTCCTCCCAGTTGGTGTCGAGACTTGAAGGCCTTCCATTATCTCCATCTGTTCCTCCTCCGAGACCTGTCCAGTCTTTGGAGCCGGAAGAGGCTGATCTACTGATTGTGGAGCCCTCGGTGCCAGAACCGTCTTTTTCTCGGTCGGCTCCGTTCACCTCGACTCCGTCTGATCCGGTACCGGAGTCTCGGAGCCGAAGATCCATCCTTGGTTCCGGGACCGAGAGTCGGACCGATGTTTCGGTTCCGACTCTCCCTCTCGGGGCCTCGGCTCGGATCGACTCTCTTCCGTCCTCGGGGTCGATGCCTTCGGTGCCTATCTCGGGGATTCTCCCCATTTCTTCGGAACCGGGAGATACCTCGACTCGGGACCCGGGGGCCTTCGATCTCATGAGGAAGGTGTTGTCTACCCAGACAACCACATCAGTAGAAGCAGCCTCTCCTCCCCATAAAGGACCGTTATCCTCCTCTGCACCAACGGCCACATCCAAGCGTCGAGCACCTGTGTCTCAGCCACCCCTGGAGGGTGCCCCCTCTTCCTCGGAGGCTTCTTCGGATGCTCCCCCCGAAGAAGTCCCTAGGAAAAGATTGTGTAAGAGGAGACACTTAGATTCTCCACAAGAATCATTGACATCGGACACTGACTTGGATGAGTCAGAAGGGTCCCCAAAGTCACCTTCAGAGGATGTCTCTTTCGCTGACATCTTGGAGATCCTAAAACAGAGAGGTGATTGGCAGTCCCTTCCCCCTTCTGAGGATGAGTCCTTCTTGCTGAAGGCATTTGGTGCTCGCCCTTCCTCCTCCTGGGTCACTCCGCCCTTCGATGAGTTAATGGAGCTGATTGCTCGAAGGGCGTGGGAGACACTTGACACGGTGGAACCAGTCCTTAGAAAGCCTAATAAGTATATTACTGCACCCCAAAACAAGGTTTACCTCACAAAGGGAGTTCCAGTGGACGCTATGGTGGTGGCAGCGGCCACGAAAAAGGAGATGTCGGAATCTTCCTCATCTGTCCATCCGCCTAACAAAGATTCTAGGACTATGGACAGGTACGGGAAGCGCATTTTTAGTTCAGCGGCTTTTTCTATGCGATCCCTGAAGTATTTGACCCACTTTACACGTCTACAGAGGGATCTAATCAAAGAGTTGGGAGATACCCTCCAGGGTACTACAGATGCTGCTGTTTCAGAGAAAGTTACAGCACATCTCAATACCCTTACATCCATTGTTAACTCATCCATGAGGCTGATCTGACGCAGCGAAGGATCGAGTAGGGCAGCAGCTTCAGCGATTGCTCTTCGTAGACAATCCTGGATGCGCTTATGTTCATTTGCGGAAGCCTTCAAGTCTTCCTTTACTAACGCCCCATTTGATGGTGCCACTCTCTTTGGCCCCAAAGTAAAGGAGACCCTTACCGGTGTGAACAGGAGGGAAAGACTCTGTCTGCTGTCGGAGTCCGTTTTTCCACCCCATCCAGACCGTACCCCAAAGGGCAACGCGGTGGAAAAATGTGGTTTCGAAAACCCCAAGGATCTTTCCCAGGCACGCAGGGTGATGCCCCCTCTAGAGGCAGAGGAGGGGGAAGAGGTGGAAGACGCAGCCCTGGTGGCAGAGGGGGTCCGCAAAACCAAGGTGACAGGGATGCACCCCCTGGAAAACCTTTCCAGCACTCCTGAGAGGAGGCCCGACTGTCCTGCTCTGGAGGCAGTCGGGGGTCGCTTAGCTTTATACCCTCAGGCCTGGCAAAATCTTACTACAGACAACTGGGTAAAAAGCGTGGTTACCAGAGGTTACAGAATACCCTTTCTATCCACTCCCATTCCAAAGAGAAAACTCCCAGATGTGCCGCCCCATCTGCGAGACCCAGCAGCTATAGAAATTTCAAAGCTGCTAGAAAAAAGTCATCCAACCAGTCCCAGCGGACCAAATAGGATTCGAACTTACTCAAGGTTCTTTTTAGTTCCAAAGAAGACAGGGGACTGGAGGCCGATTCTGGACCTAAGCAACCTCAACACCTTCGTCAAGAAAGAAAAGTTCCGAATGGTCACGCTTCAATCGATCCTTCCATTCTTACAGAAGGACGACTGGATGTGCTCAATAGATCTGAAGGACGCATACTACCACATCAAAATGGCCAGGGCGTCCAGAGATCATTTGCGCTTCCGGTTGGGAGCCAGTCACTATCAGTTTCGAGCCCTGCCCTTTGGTCTGACCTCAGCCCCCAGGGTTTTCACCAAATGCATGGCAGTGGGTAGCGTCTCATCTGAGACGCCTAGGATTCCAGGTGTTTGCGTATCTGGACGACTGGCTCCTTTCTGCCACCACCCGGCGTCAACTGATACAGGCCAGGGATTACACTCTACAACTTTGTGTTCACCTCGGAATTTCCGTAAATTTCGAAAAATCTTTACTACAGCCATCACAACATATCTTATTCATAGGAGCGGAATTAGATACGCATCATTTAATTCTAAGGCTCCCTCCAGAAAGGATAACCTCACTACAAAGTCAAATATCTCTCCTTCTGTCATCCAGGAAATCCCCAGCAAAACTGGTTCTGAAGGTTTTGGGTCTCATGGCAGCTTCTCTCATTGCGATACCATTGGGAAGACTGCACATGAGAGTTCTACAATGGCTACTGTTTGCACAATGGTCGTTCCAACAGCTACCTCTGACACACGAAATTCTGATTACAAACACATGCAAATCACATCTAGCCTGGTGGCTTCAGACTTGCAACCTTTCCAGCGGAAGACCATTTGTGCTACCCACGCCGACAGCTACGGTGACCACGGACGCTTCCCTGATAGGGTGGGGGGGCATCTTTCAGGGACAGACAGTCCAAGGCGAATGGACCAATTTAGAGTACAATGTGCACATCAATGTTCTAGAGTTGAGGGCAGTGTTTCTAGCATTGCAACACTTTGCTCCCCTTCTTCCTTTAGGGACTATTGCAGTTCAGACAGACAAAATGTCTGTAGTCTGGTACATAAACAAGCAAGGGGGAACCAGGTCTTATCAGCTATGCAGAGAGGCCATGAGAATTTGGCAATGGGCGGAGTCCACGGGTCGCTTTCTGATCGCAACGCACATCCCGGGGTCATCCAATGTCATAGCCGACAGGCTGAGCAGAGCAATCCTGTTGCCTCACGAGTGGTCCCTCAGACAGTCAGTTGCGAAGAAGATTTTTCGCAAGTGGGGCCAGCCTTCCTGCGATCTTTCTGCGTCTCCAATGAACTCCAAATGCAGGAGCTACTTTGCCCTATTACCCCCCCCCCCCAGGGGAAGTCCCCAGGGACGCGCTGGTGCACGATTGGCCCCCGGGTCTCCTGTACGCTTTTCCTCCCTTTCCCCTGATTGCAAAGTTTCTGCAGAAAGCCAACAACCTGCAAAGGACTATAATCCTCATTGCCCCATTCTGGCCTCGTCAAATTTGGTTCCCCTTTGTTTTGCAACACCGCATTCGGGGACCTTGGATCCTGGACCCAGAGCCAGATCTACTGACTCACTCGTCAGGGGTTCCTCACCCCTCACTCGAATCACTCCATCTAGCAGCTTGGCTGCTCCGCTTCCCTTTTTAGCCAGGTCTGATTCTCTTACACCGGCAGTTCAGAATATACTAGTGGCTTCTCATAAAGCTTCTACTACAAAGACCTACACTAGTAAATGGAAACGTTTTGTCTTCTGGGCAAACTCACATCATTTGGACCCTGTCATAGCTCCGTTAAACAAGATCTTGGGAGTTTTTAACAGAATTGTTCCATCAAGGAGCTTCTCCTGCCACTTTAAGAGTGCAATTGGCTGCCATTTCCAACTTTCATGTGGAAGACTGTGGGGCACCTATTATGGCTCTCAGACTTTGTAAGGCCTTTTTAAAAGGATCTTTCCATATTAGACCACCAGTTAGAACTCCTACATCACCTTGGAATCTGAACCTTTTATTATCCAAATTGATATTGCCTCCTTTTGAACCAGCCTCCTCTTGTCCATTGAAGTATTTATCGTGGAAGACTCTCTTCTTGGTAGCCATTACATCCGCTAGGCGAGTGTCTGAGCTTCAGGCTCTTTCTATTAAACACCCTTATTTGATCTTTCACTCTGACAGAGTATCTCTTCGCACTAATCCATCCTTTCTCCCCAAAGTTTGCTCTATCAATAACATTAATCAGTCCATTGAATTACCTACCTTTTTCAAGAATCACTCTAAGTTAGAGTATATGTTACACAAATTGGATGTCCATAGACAACTCAGGTTTTATTTGGATAGAACAAAGGATCACAGGAGATCTGATCAACTTTTTGTAGCCTTTGCTGACAGCAGGAAATGTGTAGCGGTTACTAAACTAACTCTTTCCAAATGGCTAACTGATTGATTTGAAGAATCATAAACGTATATAATACAAACTTTCTGTCAAACCTAAAGGACATTCTACAAGATCAGTGTCTACATCCCTGGCTCATGCAGCTCGCCTACCATTAGAGACGATTTGTGCAGCTGCTACTTGGGCTAAACCACATACATTCATCTCTCATTACAAATTGGACAGGGTTTCTAGGGACAGGGCAACCTTTGGTTCCACTGTGCTCAAGAACGTTCTCCCGTGAGTTCCTCAGGAACATGGAGCTAGGGACGCTACCCAGGTGTAAGAACAAACGGTGAGATTGAACACTCTCACATATAGAAGTTATGTCCTTACCATAACGTTCCATGTGGAGTGTTCATCTCGCCTTTGTTCTTACATTCCCACCCTCCCACCCTCAGGAAGAACGTTCAATTTGGTGCCTGGTCTGGAGTATTCTGCTTCTGCATTTGCAGTGGTTGTATATGTATGATGTACATGTGTGTGTATATGTATGTATATATATATATATATGTATGTATATATATATATATATATATATATATATATATATATATATATATATATATATATATATATATATATATATAGATGATTTCTTGCTTTATGTAATTTTTGGCATGAGTGTGCTCTCTCTCTGACTGCTGGTTTGCTTGCAAACTAGATCTGAGGTAAAGGCAGAGAGGGATTGTGGGTATTAGGTTGTCTCTAGCTTCTTCTCGATGCAGAGCTTGCAAGCGGCCGACACGGAGCCGAGGATCGGCTCCGAACCCAGGTGTAAGAACAAAGGCGAGATGAACACTCCACATGGAACGTTATGGTAAGGACATAACTTCTATTTCTAACTTGTTTGGGGTTCACCATAAACGAAAATAAATCACAACTGGTACCCTGTCAACAGATTACATTCCTGGGTGCAAGCTTGAATACAACTGCCCAGATGGCTTTCCTCACGCCAGAGAAGGAAATTCATTTGGTAACTTACTTCAAACAAGTGACCACAAAAGGCCACAAAAACCCTATCTGCAAGACAAATACTGCAAGCCTTTGGGTTCATGGCCTCCTTTCTTTTAATTCCATATGCAAGACTGCATATGAGGAAACTACAGTGGTATCTAAGAAGTTTATGGAGTCAACATTGTCATAGCCTGGAAACAATGAATGTTCATCGTGTTACCCTGCTGCAGTCATCACACTTGGGCTATCCTGCCGTCAGGCGGTCCCGCAGTCGGCCCGAATTCCAAAGTCTTGGTCCGGCGTCGGTTGTTGTCGCTTCTTCCCTGACGTCAGAGCGCCAGGGGTATATCGGAGGCATCTGACGCCATTTTCTTCAGTCTTTCTTGCCGCACGGTGCCCGAAGCAGAAGCAGTCCGCAAGTGCCGGTCGGCCGACACCTGAGATTTTCGAATAGAGTTTCAGTCCGAAGTCTTCAAAGCTAAGTACTCCATTGGGTAACCTTTTCTTGCCTCAGTCCGATGTCAGAAAAAGTTAGCAATTGCATTTCTTGTGGGAAGCAAATGCCTCATAAGGACTTTCATTCTTTTTGTATACCTTGCCTAGGCCCAGACCACTATGTCACTGGTCAGTTTTGTGCTAGGTTCAATAAGCGAACTATAAAGCGGCGCTTTGATTTCGCACGACACTACTTCGGTAGAAAAGTTTATTACACTATGCCGTCGGAGCAACAGACTACTGGCATGCATAAAAAATGCAAAGATAAAGACAGGCCGCCTAGATCCAAGCCAGACTCCTAGGCCTCGGCTGGGCCGGTTGCCGGTTCTCCGGTTTTCAGTGAGGCACCTACGCAGCCCCTGGCTACCGCTGAATTGGATCCCCAGACCGCTTCGGATCCCCCAGCAGAGAGTTCTAGGCCGACACAGCCATTTTCTTTAGGCCCTACCAACGACATTACAGTAGGGGAAGCCGGTGCTGTAGAAACACCTTCGGTTTCTGAAGGTGTCTTCAGACAGACTACTCTCACCATAAGATCTTATGCTAGGCTTAAGACTCCTCTAAAACCAAAAAAGCCTACACTTCAGTCTCCAGGTCAAGACCCTATGCCTAAGAAACAGATGCTTAAAATGGCTGAAGATTTGATTTCTTTGATCAGGGGTTCCCAACCCCTGACAAAAGGCCTAGACAAGAGGAGGATTATGCCTCCTCTGATCAAGTGTCTGTTTCCTCAGGCTCCTCTGAGGAACGGGATTACTCCTTTCCCCCTTATGAAGATTCTGATGTTGAAGACTCCATTCCCTCAGCTTCTTCCCCTGAAGATTATTCCTTTAGGGAAACCTTGCATACCATGAGGGAACATTTCCACTGGGAAGGACAGGACTACTCCGACTCAAAGAAAACGCTCAGTTTCTTTTATTCCCCCAGCACAGACCATTTGCTATCCCCCCAGTTTTGGACATTGTGGATGATGTCTTCTTAGAATCTAGTCTAAATCCAGATTCTCTGCCTCCTGCTCCAGCCAAACCAGATAGATACTATAGAGTGCCTGACTCACACATATTCCTTTACAAAAGCCCTGTTGCTGATCAGAGACCATCTTCCAGGGTCCCAAAGGGGCTAAGGCTTCTATGGCTAAAAATCCTGTACCCTCAGAAAGGGACTCCAGAGCACTAGATAGGTGGGGGAAGAAGGTTTACACCTCAGCTACTCTAGCTATGAGAGCACTAAATTGTCAATTTCACATGCTTAAATACCAGCAATTCCTGATGTTTCAAATGAAACAAAAGATGGGCACGCACCCTCAACAGTCTGAATTCAAGGAAATGCAAGATCATTTGCATGCAGCTGAACAAGTGGGCAAACATACTTTACAATGTGGTTTTGATGCCTTGGAAGTTTCCTCTAGAGCATAAATACAGGCGCTCAAGGTGCAGAGGACAAGCACAAATCCCTTACAAACCTCGCCAATGGGGCACTGCAACACAGAAGGGAGGAGAAGACGGGTCCCAAACTACTAGAAGGCAAATACAATGACTTAAACCTCAAACTGCCGAGCAAAACTCTCTTGGCAGCTCCCTTGGGAGGAAAATTAGCACTTTTTGCAGACAACTGGCGCATCGTCACAAAGGACAAATGGGTCCTAGACATTATCTCATACGGATACAGATTCCATTTCCACACCTTGACAAGGATAAAAGGAATGCCAATCCTACAACAAAATAAATGGGCAGAGGCACAAAAACAAATTACAGCTCTCATGGACATGAGAGCCATTCAGCTGGTACCTACACAGGAGCAAGGCCAAGGATTTTACTCGAGGCTCTTTATAGTCCCCAGAAAGGACAATGCTTGGAGACCCTTTCTGGACCTTTCAATTTTAAACACCTTCTTGCAAGTACCCAAATTCAAGATGCTAACACTACAGCAGCTTCTTCCCATGTTGGGCAAGAAAGCTTGGCTAGTAACGTTGGACCTCAAGGAGGCATACCTGCATGTCCCTATCAGACAAAATTGCAGAAGATACCTCCATTTCATTGCAGGTTCAACCCATTACCAATTCTCTGCACTGCCCTTTGGCGTATCTACTGCGCCCAGGGTCTTCACAAAATGCCTGGCACCAGTAATTGCATACTGCAGACAGAGGAATTCAAATATACCCATACCTGGACGACTGTCTCATCCAAGCAGAAAGCAAGGACGTTCTCTTACAACACCTGGCTTTTGTAAAACATCTAAGTTGCCTAGGGTACACAGTAAACGAAAAGAAATCAAAACTAGTGCCCTCACAAAATGACATTCCTGGGTGCCAGCTTGAATACAACGGCACAGATGGCTTATATGACGCCAGACAAACTACAGTTAACTCAATACTTCAGAATAATGGCAACAAAGACCCAACTCCCTGCAATAAAAAATCTGCAGGCCTTGGGCTTCATGGCATCTTGCATACTGCTAATACCATTTGCAAAACTGCATATGAAGAAATTACAATGGTACCTAAAAAGCGTATGGACTCAACACAGCCACAGCTTGGAAACAATGATGCCTCTCATTCCCTGCCTCCAACAGGAGTTTCTGTGGTGGTCACAGGCATGTCACCTCAACAAGGGTCCGCCTTTCACCCTACCCCCAGCCAGGCAAACTACGACAACAGATGCATCGGACTATGCCTGGGGGCCACACATGGCAGGATGGTGCGTTCAAGGCATATGGACCGCAGATCAAAGGAATCTGCACATCAATCAAAAAGAAATGCTAGCTGTACAAAATGCTCTGACAGCCTTCAAGGACCTCTTACATCCAGGACAGCTTATCATAAGGACAGACAACACCACAGTAATGTGGTACATAAACAAGGGGGTACACACTCCTACCCTCTATGCAGGCAAGCAATGACCTTGTGGAGCACAGCACTGGCTTACCAAGTTCAATTACAGGCTCAATTCCTGCCAGGAAAAAAGAACATATTGGCAGATGACCTAAGCAGAAACATAATGGATCCTCACGAGTGGAAACTGGATCCACAAGAATTCGCAATGATAGCTCAAAAAATGGGGACTCCCAGACATAGACCTGTTTGACAGCCCTCAAAACTATCAGCTAACAACATTTTGCCCAAGGACTTTTCACCAAGATTGGAAAGTGGACGCACTCTCATTCAGTTGGAAAATGCTAACAGTATATGCCTTCCCTCCATTACCCCTTCTCACAAAGGTGCTACTGAAAGTCAGGATGAAGAGACCCCGAATGATACTCATTGCCCCAAACTGACCACGCCAGCACTGGTACCCACTGTTAAGGAATATGGCCCAGGGCCCACCATGGATTCTACCAGAAATTACCCACCTGCTCACATGGCAAGACAATCAGATTCTACACAGCCAGCTCAAAACCTTAAACTTGGCTGCATGGCAAATCACCTAAGCAACCAGCCAGCTCCTCTCTCACAAGTTATGGATGTTGTTCTGGAGGCCAGGAGGCCCAGTACCAGGAAAGCCTACTCTGACAAATGGAAAAGGTTGTGTGCCTGGAACCAAGCTAAAGGCCAAAATACCCTTCAGCCTGACATACCTCAGATTCTGCAATATTTAACTGAGATGTTACACAAAGGGCTTTCTTTTTCATCTATTAAAATCCACGCCTCGGGTATTTCTGCTCACTACAACACAGATCCTCCCTTATTTTCACATCCACTCCTAAGGCAGTTTCTCATAGGGGCCAAAAACATTAGGCCTCCCAGGAGAGCACCAACACCTACTTGGGACCTCAACTTTGTTCTGGGAAAAACTCACTACCTCCTTTTGAGCCAGCTTTCTCAGCTGATTTAAAGTTTATATCCTGGAAGACTGCCCTGCTGCTAGCAATTACTTCAGCTAGAAGAGTTGCTTCAGGCACTAATGGCAGTAGAGCCTTTCCTCATTTTTCATCAAGACAGAGTTTCTCTTCGTACTAACCCCTCCTTTATGCCTAAGGTGGTATCCAGTCTGGCTCTAAATCAAACAATCCATTTACCCACCTTCTTTCCAAATCCACAGAACAAAGGAGAAAGACTCCTGCATTCCTTGGACATTCACAGGCAGCTACGTTACTACTTGGATAAAACTAAGGTTTTCAGAAAATCTGACCAGCTTTTTGTATCCTGTGCTACAGCATCACAAGGAAAGGCTATCTCAAAACAGACCATTTCCAAATGGATAGGACATTGCATACGTTTTTGCTACACTCATCATGGAAAACCAGTTCCTGCTACCATAAGGCCCCACTCTACCAGGGCAGCAGCTGCATCTACAGCCTTCCTCAGGGGGGTGCCAACCAAGGATATTCTGGAAGCTGCAACTTGGAGTTCAGTACACACCTTCACCAAACATTACCACTTACCACTTTACTCTTAAGACTAGAGCTGGCTTCACCACTGCAGTTTTGCAGGGCCTTCAAGCCTCCTCTAACCCTGTTTGACTCCACCTCCCATCCTTAGCTTTGGGATTCTACCCAAGTGTGATGACTGCAGCAGGGTAACACAATGAACATAGTACAGTTTTGTACCTAACATAAATGTAGATGTTCGAGTGTGTACCCTGCTGCAGTCCAGGTTACCCTCCCTCCATCCCCTCTGAACTAGCTGAACTTATCTTTACCACTCTATACTACCTCTGTAGTGTATTTGCTTGTGCCTAAGGGTTTTTGTTTTATTTTTTCCATATAGCTATATATATTTTTTGCCTACCTGTTAGGGGCACCAGACATCTGGGGGTTAGAAAAACTGAAGAAAATGGTGTCAGATGCCTCTGATACACCCCTGGCGCTCTGACGTCAGGGAAGAAGCGACGGCATCAGACGCCGGACCAAGACTTTGGAATTCGGGCCGACTGCGGGACCGCCTGACGGCAGGATAACCAAAGTGTGATGACTGCAGCAGGGTATACACTCTAACATCTACATTTATAGTAGGTACAAAACTGTACTTTCCTATCGTACTGTGCCTACTCTTAGAGTTCCTATGGTGGGCAGAAGCCTGGTACCAAAACAAGGGACTACCATTCACACTACCCCCTGCTGCCCAAACCCTAACTACAGATGCATCAAGACTATGCTTGGAGGGCTCAACTGGCAGGGAAGTGCATTCAGGGCAAATGGAACCAAAATCAAATGCACCTGCATATCAATCAAAAAGAAATGTTAGCTGTACAGAATGCACAGACAGCCTTAAAGGACTACATTCTTCCAGGACAATTATGGTAAAGACGGACAACATCACGGTTATGTGGTAGATAAACAAGCAGGGGGGGTACGCATTCCTACCCCCTCTGCAGACTAGCCATGGCATTGTGGAACACGGCCTTGAGCTACCAAGTGCATCTACAAGCTCAATTCCTGCCAGGAAAATTGAATACACTGGCAGACGGACTAAGCAGACACCTCATGGACCCACACGAGTTGAAACTGGAACCACGGATGTTGGCAAGCGAATGGGGGAGCCCAGACATAGATCTATTTGCCTCCCCCCAGCACTACCAGTCAGACAAGTTTTGCACAAGGACTCTCCACAAACAAGCCTGGAAAGTGGATGCTGTGTCCTTCAGCTGGAAAAACCCATCGGTCTACGCCTTCCCCTTCTGCCTCTGCTCTCCAAAGTTCTACTAAAAATCAAACTGGACAAACCAAGGATGATTTTGATTGCTCCAGATTGGCCGCGCCAACACTAGTACCCCCTCCTGCGCAGTGTGTTGCAAATATCTCCATGGCACCTGCCTCAGACCCCTTCCCTGCCGTCTCAGCAGGAGAACCAAATTCTGCACTCTCCGCTTCCAACATTGAACCTTGCAGCCTGGCTAATCACTTAAATTCACCCTTATCATCCATCAGCAAACCTCTGATGGATGTCCTCCTGGAGGTGAGGAGACCTAGTACTAGAAAATCTTATGCTGACAAATGGAAAATATTCAGTGCCTGGAACCAGTCTTTAGGGATGAGCACAGCAGCGCCCAATTTACCTCAGATTTTGCAATACTTAACTGAGATGCTTCACAAGGGCCTGTCTTTTTCCTCCATTAAAATCCACGCCTCCACTGTTTCAGCTCACTATAACACAGAACCACCCCTCTTCTCTCATCCTCTGCTCAAGCAGTATCTGAGTGGCAAAAAACTTGACCACCCAGGAGAGCTCCTACCCCTGCTTGGGACCTTAACTTTGTTTTGGAGAAACTCACTCTACCTCCTTTCGAGCCAGCTGCTACTGCAGACTTAAAATTTCTCTCTTGGAAAACAGCCTTCCTTTTAGCAATCACTTCAGCTAGAAGGGTATCTGAATTACAGGCCCTTATGGCAGTGGAGCCTTTTCATGCGGACAGGGTATCTCTCAGGACCAATCCATCCTTCATGCCCAAGGTGGTTTCCAGTGTGGCTCTTAATCAGTCCATTTTTGACAACCTTCTTCCCCACTCCACAGAACAAAGGGGAACGGTTTCTGTTTTCCTTGGATGTGCACAGACAACTAAGATTCTACTTGGACAAGACTAAATCTTGAAGAAAATCTGAACAGTTGCTGGTAGCATTTGCTGAAGGGGCAAAGGGGAAGGCTATTTCAAAACAAACCATTTCTAAATGGATAAGCCATTGCATTAATTTCTGCTGTAAGCACCATGGAAAACCTATCCCCCAGGGGATCAGATCTCACTCCACCAGGGCTGCATCTACTTCTGCAGCCTTTCTCAGAGGTCCTACCAGGGATATCTTAGAAGCTTCTGCCTGGAGTTCTGTAAATACTTTCACCAAGCACGATTATTTACCACTTTCTCTAAATCCAGAGCTGGCTTTGCCACTGCTGTCTTGCAGGGCCTTATAGCTGGCTCTAATGCTGTATAACTTTTCCTCCCAAGCATAGCTTTGGGAATCTACCCAAATGTAATGACTGCAACAGTGAAACGTGAAGAACATAGTACAGTTGTGAACACTTACCATAAATGTAGATGTTAGAGTGTATTCACTGTTGCAGTCCTGGTTACCTTCCCTCCAGACCCCTATTTTTTTCTGACTATACCTCTCCTTTCCTTTACTATGCTTAAAAGCCTGTTTGGATCATTTACTTTTGGTTGGAGGTATACCTTTGTGTTTTTGTGTTTATTTGCTCCCTATTAGGGGGGACCTGACATCTGGGGCAAGAAAAACTGATGTAATGGCGTCTGCTGCATGTTTTATACCCCTGACGACCTGACATCTTGGAAGAAGCGAAAGCAACCGATGCAGGACCCAAGACTTTAATCAGACCGACTGAGGGCAATCTCACAGCAGATTTCTCAAATGTAATGACTGCAACAGTGAATACACTCTAACATCTACATTTATGGTAAGTGTACACAACTGCACTTTGTATTCAGACTGTTTAGTTGAAGACATCCAGTGATAACAACCCTGTTGGGGACCCTCTTTCCTAAGAAGCACAAGGATAAGGACTGTGACAGGCGTAGGGTCAAATTAATAAATCCAAAAGAACTCCAGTTGTTTTCTGAGATCAATAAAGGCCACCTCCAATGAATATCTTAATATTTATTGTACAAAAACGCACACTAACACCATAAAATACACTTCAGTGGACTTGGTGCTTTCATTTCCTGACCCGGAAACATCAACTTTCTTTTCCCACCTTATTTAAATAGACCCAGCGCCTTTTCCATTGGTCATAAATTAATTGAAACTAGTTTAAAAAAAAAAATCACTCTACTTAAAAACTATTGAACTTATTTAATTTTATATAACTTTTTAAAAAAATTCTTGCATAAACACACTATTTTAATTAAATAATGCACAAACCATGTATATAAAAACACATTGCACATATTTAATCACATTTTACATAATACAAAATAGCTTGTACATCAGTATCCATATATTACATTTATTTTCTATATAATATTTATTATTTAATATTTAGTATCTGTTTGCTTTAATTCTAAGTGCTGGCACAATTGAAATATGGTAATTGAGGCCCGGTGGGTTACAAGCATCCAACTTCTCTGAAGTACAGGCCAACGCTAAGGGACTTTGGCTAACAAAGTTTGCAGATGACTGCAAACTGGGAGCCATTATTGAATCCCCAAATGATGTGGATACTCTCTAAAAGGGCCTTACAGAAACAGATGCTTGCTGCCAGAGCCATGGGCTCAAGCTCAATGCCAAGAAATGTATAGATGTCCTTCAAGGATGCATCTGCAGTCCTAACAAATGGGTTGTCCTGCCTCAGGCAGCCCTTTGGTCGGCCGGATTCCAAAGTCTGGGTCTGGCCTCGGCTGATGTCGCACTTCACCCGACGTCATAGCTGCTGTCAATTGGGTATAAAGGCATCAGCCGACGCCATTTTCCTCAGTCTTTCTTGCCGCGTGGCGCCCGAAGCAGAAGCTGTTCGCAAGTGCCAGTCGGTCAGAACCAGAGATTACTACTACCGAAGACTTCTAAAATAGCCTAGCAGAGGATCTCATTTCTTTGATCAGGGGATCCCAACCTCACCCTGACAGGGCCTCTCATCCCCCTCCAGAGAAGAGGCCTAGAGCAGAGCCCCCTGAGCCAGTTTCTACAGATTATTCCTCTGATTCAGAAAACTCAAATCCTCCAGAAGGCCCTTATTCTCCATATGAGGACTCTGACTGAGAAGACTCCATTCCTTCTGCCTCTCCTCCTGAGGAATTTTCTTTTGGGGAAACCTTGCATGCTATGAGAGAACAATTTCAGTGGCAGGGCCAGGATTTTTCAGACTCTAGGAAAAGGCTTAGGACCTTTTTACATTTGCCACAGCATAGGCCTTTAGCCATTCCTCCAGTACTTACAGTTGTGGATGATGCATTTAATGATGCTTGTACTGCCCCTGACTCTCTTCCCCCGGCCCCTGCTAAGCCCGACAGATACTACAGGGTTCCGGACACACATTATCACTTGTATAAGGCTCCTATTGCAGATCCTGAAACTATTTCACAGGGCCCCAAAGCTGTAGCAGCTGCCTCTATCAAAAACCCCCTCCCCTCTGAAAGAGAATCTAGGGCATTAGAGAGATGGGGTAAAAAAGTTTATACTTCTGCTACTCTTTCGGCTAGGGCCTTGAACTGTCAATTCCACATGATTCAGTATCAGGAATTTTTATTAGATCAGCTAACCAAAAAACTGTCCTCTCCTGAACCTTTAGACCGTAAGTCCCTTCAGGATTTGGTACATAACATTCAGCAGGTCGGTAATCATTCCTTAAAATGTGGCTATGATGCACTGGAGGCTTCCTTTAGATCAGCTATGACTGGTACAGTGATCAGAAGGCATGCATGGTTAAAAGAACAATCCTCACCAGACCATGTAAAGTCAAAGCTCCTAGATGCTCCCATGGAAAAACACAGTTTGTTTGGCTCCCCTGCACAGCAAGTGTTAAAGAAGGTGGAAGAAAAAGCAAAATCTGTCCAAACAGTCAAGGATTTCTTACAGGTCCAGCCTCCGAGGTTTAGTAGGAATTGGCCTTCCAAGAATTGGTCCTTTCCAGACACCACCAGAGCACAGAGAGGCAGAAATAGGTGCACAAGAGGCAGAGGTCAATCCAGAGGTGCCTACAGGGGACGTCAGTGGCAGCCTAACAACCAGAGAAGTACTGCCACAGATCCAGCCACTACCACTTCCACAGGACAATCACAGTGACTTGGCTCTGATACCGCCTACCAGGGAACAACTAGAAGCACCCTTAGGCGGAAAGCTAGCCTTATTTTCAGCAAACTGGCATTACATTACAGGAGACAAATGGATTTTACAGACAATAGACAAAGGTTACAGGTTTCACTTCCATACTCTACCAAGGAAGAGAGGAATGCCAAACCTACCACCAAACCAAAAGACAAACGCTCTAGAATAGAACAAATAGACCACTTACTATGGATGAGAGCTATAGAAAAGGTACCGTCTATGGAACAAGGACAAGGATTTTATTCCAGACTTTTCCTGGTACCAAGAAAGGAAAACAAATGGAGACCTATTCTCGACCTGTCCGCTCTGAACACATATCTCATTGTTCCAAAATTCAAGATGCTGACCCTACAGCAACTTCTTCCCATACTGGGCAAGGAGTCTTGGCTGGTAACTCTAGATCTCAAGGAGGCATACCTGCACGTCCCCATATGACCAAATTGCAGAAGATACCTCAGATTTCTTGCAGGATCAGAGCATTATCAATTCTCAGCATTGCCTTTTGGCTTATCTACTGCGACCAGAGTATTCACGAAATGCCTGGCATCAGTAATTGCTCATTGCAGGCTTCAGGGAATTCAAATTTATCCATACCTGGATGACTGCCTGCTACAAGCGGACAACAAAAACAAATTAACAAAAGATTTGAGGAAGGTCATTCTCCTATTGCAAGCCCTGGGATACACAGTCAACATAAAGTCAAGGCTGGTACCATCCCAAAGGATAACTTTATTGGGTGCAGAACTGGACACATCAAACCAAATGGCATTCCTCACAGCAGAAAAGCAAAAGCAACTACCACTCTATTTCATGGCATTAACGCAGAACCAGCTTACAGCAAGGAAAGTCCTGCAAGCCCTGGGTTACATGGCATCCTGCATAATATTGATTCCACATGCCAGACTACATATGAGGAAGTTGCGATGGTACCTAAGGAATTTATGGTCTCAGCACAAGCACAGCCTGGAAGCCCAAATTCCAATAATTCCATGCCTAAAGCAAGAATTCCAGTGGTGGGCTCAGGCCTGTCAATTGAACAAAGGACTGCCGTTCCACAGGCCTCACCCAAACCAAACTATCACCACAGACGCCTCAGACCTCGGTTGGGGGGCACACATGGTGGACAAGTGCATACAAGGCTTATGGACACAAGACCAGCTGAACCTACACATAAATCTAAAAGAGATGCTGGCAGTAAAGCAGGCAATTCAGACATTCAGACAGTTTCTTCAACAGGGTCATTTGCTGTTAAGGACGGACAATACCACAGTTATGTGGTATATCAACAAACAGGGAGGCACATATTCATATCCTCTATGCCGGATGGCAATGGACCTCTGGAATGTGGCCCTGAACCTCAACATTCAACTCCAGGCCATATTTGTGCCAGGAAAAGAAAATATACTAGCAGACATCTTAAGCAGAACTACCACGGATGCCCACGAATGGATGCTGCATCCAGACATCTTCAAATCCATTACAAGGAAATGGGGACTACCAGAAATAGACCTGTTCGCATCCCCACACAACCACCAATTGAAAAAATTCTGCACAAGGACATACCACCCACTTGCTTGGAAGGTGGACTCCCTATCCTTCACTTGGGAAAACCTGACGGCATATGCATTCCCACCTCTTCCTTTGATGCACAAAGTGCTACTGAAGATCAAAGATGATCACCCAAGGATCATCCTGATAGCTCCAGACTGGCTGAGGCAGCATTGGTACCCGCTACTGAGGAGTATGTCTCGGGGACACGCATGGCCTCTACCCCTAGTTCCTTTACTGCTAACACAGAACAACTTCAAAATCCTGCATCCAAACTTGAAAACACTGCAACTAGCTGCTTGGAACATTACATAAAACAAAATAACCCAGATTTATCTCAAAGGGTAAAAGACATTATCTTGGAGGCTCGCAGACCCTCAACAAGGAAAACTTATTCAGCAAAATGGAAAAGATTCCTCATTTGGAGTGCAGCAAAAGGAGAAAATGTATCATTGGCAAACATAGCTAACATCCTGGAATATTTAGCAGAGCTTTTCCACAATGGCCTGTCTTACTCCTCCATTAAGATTCATGCATCAGCAATTTCAGCAGAATACAACATGGATCCTCCAGTCTTCTCTCATCCTCTACTCAGGCAGTTTCTGAGAGGAATTAAAAATGTAAAGCCGCCAAGGAAGCCACCTTTGCCTACATGGGACCTGAACTTTGTGTTAGAAAAGTTGACACTTCCCCCTTTTGAACCAGCAGCAACAGCAGAATTACAGTTCTTATCTTGGAAAACTGCTTTCCTGCTTGCAATCACTTCAGCAAGAAGGGTTTCTGAATTACAGGCATTAATGGCAGTGCAGCCCTTCCTTATCTTCCATCAGGATAGAGTGTCCATGAGAACTAATCCTACTTTTATGCCAAAGGTGGTCTCCAGGGTATCATTAAACCAAGCAATCCACCTACCAACATTCTTCCCCAACCCACAGAACAGGGGGGAAAGACTACTACATACCTTGGATGTGCACAGGCAATTGCGCTACTACCTGGACAGAACCAAGAGCAATAGAAAAACTGACCAGCTCCTGGTAGCATATGCAACAGGAATGGAAGGAAGAGCAATTTCAAAACAGACAATCTCAAAATGGATAGGAAATTGCATTAGATTTTGTTACTCTTTTCATGGAAAGACAACTCCAGAAAACATCAGACCTCATTCCACAAGGGCTACAGCCACTACAACAGCTTTTTTACGAGGAGTGGCTACCAAAGACATTTTAGAGGCTGCTACTTGGAGCTCCGTGCATACATTTGCCAAGCATTATAACCTACCTTTATACTCCAGATCCCGAGCAGGGTTTGCCACTGCTGTTTTGCAAGGGATCATAACTACACCATAATCTTCTCAGTACCTCCTCCCCCAGTTTGGCTATGGTATTCTACCCATTTGTTAGGACTGCAGATGCATCCTGGAAGGACATAGTACAGTTTTGTACCTACCATAAATGTAGATGTCCGAGAGGTATGCATCTGCAGTCAGGATTACCCACCCTCCTTCTCCTCTGTGGTACTCCTACGGTATTTGCCCATCTTGTAGCTAGCTGGGGGAATCTATTATGGTGTATTTGTTTGTATATACCTGTTTATTTTTATTTGCTCTCTACTGTTTGGAATCATTTGCATTTATCCAAATTTAGCCTTCCTAGAGGGCACCTGGCATCTGGGGCAAGAAACACTGAGGAAAATGGCGTCGGCTGATGCCTTTATACCCAATTGACAGCAGCTATGATGTCGGGTGAAGTGCGACATCAGCCGAGGCCAGACCCAGACTTTGGAATACGGCCGACCGAAGGGCTGCCTGAGGCAGGACAACCCATTTGTTAGGACTGCAGATGCATACCTCTCGGACATCTACATTTATGGTAGGTACAAAACTGTACTTTATCCCCATTAGGAAAAAACATGTACCCATGAATTATTACACGGGTGGCAGTACACTAAACACCGAAAGTGTGATAAGAGACTTAGGGACACAGGTGGACAGTGGTCTCACCTTCACTAACCACATTGCCACAACAGTCAGGAAATCCTTCTGTGGCACACCTCAACACTAAGTGCTTTTCATCCAGAAAAAAGGAGGTCATTGTCTCACTGTACTCATCCCTCATTAGACCCATTATAGAATACAATGCTCCATTTGGTATGTACCTCTCAAGACATCTGCAACAACTGGAAAGGCCGCAGAAGTACCTCACTAAAAGAATCACAGGCCTAAAGCAGATGCTCTATGCTGACCGCCTTAGAAAACTTCCAGCTATACTCTGTCACATATAGTCTACTCCGAGGCGATCTCTGCTTAACATACAAGGCCATGTCAAACCCAGAGCTGTTGGACATGCTACACTTAAAGAAATCCCAATCCCTCAGAGCCACACGCTCCAGAGATCTAAATCTTATCACAATGAACAAAACATGCTGGAGGGATAGGTTTCTGACCCAGACACTCCCCAGACTGTGGAATAGACTGCCCATTCATGTCAAGCAGAGTGCCTCTTTGGCCCTCTTCAAAAGGAACCTTGATGATTGGATGGGAGAAAAGAAATTCATCCGGGGATCACATCAATCGCCCTGTTAGACAGGGGTCCGTGGAAGTAAATAGTGTGGGAAGAAATGGCCAGGGAATTGTTATGGCTAGGCTTGTATAGGCCCTAGGGCCGATAGCCTAGTACCAACCTATGAACCTGTAATTGCCATATTAACTCCCTCAATTCCAGTTGGGCTTCAGTCCCCACCCCTTTCATTTCTTTTAACCTGTTCAATGACCCAAAACTTAAAGATCATCTTGAGGACATGTTACTGTATGTCTGAAAAGGGCATTAGTTTCTGATGTCCTTCAAGAATGCAACTGCAGTCATAACATATGGGTTGTCCTGCCTCAGGCAGCCCTCGGTCGGCCGGATTCCAAAGTCTGGGTCCGACGTCGGCTGATGTCGCATTTCTCTTCGACGTCAGAGCAGCTGGAGTACATAAGCATCAGCCGACGCCATCTTCTTCAGTCTTTCTTGCCGCGCGGTGCCCGAAGCAGAAGCAGTTCGCAAGTGCCGGTCGGTCAGCTCCTGTATTCTTCGAATCCGAAGTTATCAAAAAAGCTAAGTACCCCGTTGGGGACCTTTTCTTGCCTCAGCCGATGTCAGAAATTACTGAAAAAGTAAATAATTGTTTGTCTTGTGGTAAACAAATACCTCATAAGGGTTTCCACTCTTACTGCCTTCCTTGCCTTGGCCCAGACCACGACGTCTCGGCCTGTGCCGCCTGTGCTCGCTTCAATAAGCGCACTGTCAGGCGCCGGGCGGAGTTCGCTGAAGACTTTTTCGGCGAAAAATTCGATTATACAATGCCGTCGGAACTATCGACATCGCAGACTCCTAAGAAACGAAAAGACCGGGACCGACCTCCTCGGCCTGCGTCTTCCACCGACACCATGCTAAAACCAACCGCGAGTGCCCCGGTTCCCTCCGAGGTGGTTATTTCACCACTCCGAACCGAAGACACCGCATTACTGATACCTCCAATACCGGAGACCACACCGACGCCAGTTATTGATTTTCCTCCGAATACTGAAACCGAGGAAATGCCCGAGACCATTGCTGTGGATAAGGTCACTCCTGCACGTGGAGCTGCTAGGCCTCCCATGTCCATGTCTATCAAGGCCTACACACGTGCTAAAGCAGCCAGCAAGACCAAGCACCTTACTGCTAAAGCCTTACCTCAGCCTACTCCTGAAACACAAATCATGACTATGGCTGCAGACTTAATTTCCATGATCAGAGGTTCCCAGGCCCATCCTGAGAGAGGATCCCAGCCTCTTCCTGGATAAGAGGCCCAGGGTTGAACCCTCTGACCCTCTCCCTTCAGATGAAGATTCTGAGGACTCTGTTCACTCCGATAGCCAGGAAGAGCCCTTCCAGACCTATGAGGACTCAGATGCAGAGGACTCCATCCCCTCGGCCTCCCCTCCTGAGGATATTTCTTTTGAGGAAGTTCTGCATTCCATGAGGGAACATTTTAAGTGGCAAGGCCAGGAATTTTCTGATTCCAGAAAGCGCCTTCGAACCTTCCTTAAAAAGCCCCAACACAGGCCCTTAGCTATACCTCCTGTGCTTGATGTTTTGGATGATCTATACTCTGACTCCAGTGTTACCCCTGATGCTCTTCCTCCTGCTCCTGCCAAGCCTGACAGATACTATAGGGTCCCAGAAACACATTCTCATTTCTTTAGGGCCCATGCTGTTGATTTAGAAACAATTTCACAGGGACTGAAAGGGGTTTCAGCTACCACCTCCAAAAATCCTTTGCCTTCTAACAGGGAAGCTAGGTCATTAGAGAGATGGGGGAAGAAGGTTTACATCTCCACTACTTTATCTATCAGAGCTCTCAATTGTCTCTTTCATATGTTTCAATTTCAGGATTACCTGTTGGATGATTTACAGAAAACATTGGCCTCTCCTGAACCTTTAGATAGGAAGTCTTTGCAGGAGGCTGTACATAATTCTCAGCAAGTTAGCAATCACTTTCTTCAGTGTGGATATGATGCATTGGAAGCTTCATGTAGGGCAGCTATGACGGGGGCGGTCATTCATAGACATGCATGGTTAAAAGAACAACCTCTACCAGATCATGTTAAGGCAAAACTTCTTGATGCACCCTTGGAAAAGAATAAGCTTTTTGGTGCTAATGCTAAAGATGTGTAAGTCCATTGAGGAAAAAGCCAAGTCAGTTCAGACAGTCAAAGATTTCCTCCAGGTTCAGCCACCCAGATTCAGCAGGAATTGGCCTTCTAAAAACTGGTCCTTTCCTAATCCTGAAAGATTTCAAAGGGGCAAAAACAGGCGTGGCCGAGGAAGAGGACAATACAGAGGTTCCTACAGGGGACGACAATGGCAACCAGCAAACCAAAGAAGTGACACAGGGGTTTCTCCTGCCCCACAGGGACAATCTCGATGACTTTCCTCTACTTCCGCTGACCAAGGAGCAAAACAGAAGCTCCTTTGGGTGGAAAATTATCTCTGTTTTCAGATAATTGGCACAGATTGACAAAGGACAAATGGATTTTGGACATTATAGACCAAGGTTACAGGTTCCACTTTCATACCTTGCCAAGAAAACAAGGCATGCCAAACCTACCACAAAACCAGAGGGCAGAGGCTATCAAGCAAATTTCTCTGCTTGCTCAGATCAAAGCAATAGAAAAAGTTCCACAACAAGAACAAGGCCAGGGGTTTTATTCAAGACTGTTCCTTGTTCCAAGAAAAGAAACTCAATGGAGACCAGTACTGGATTTGTCCGCATTAAACACTTTTCTCATAGTACCAAAGTTCAAAATGCTGACTCTACAGCAACTCCTTCCCATGCTGGGCAAGGGGTCTTGGCCGATTACTCTGGACCTCAAGGAGGCATACCTGCATGTCCCTATCAGACACAGCTGCAGAAGATACCTCAGATTTCTTGCAGGGCCAGAGCATTATCAATTCTCAGCATTGCCATTTGGCTTATCTACTGCGCCCAGAGTATTCACGAAATGCCTGGCTTCAGTAATTGCTCATTGCAGGCTCCAGGGGATCCAAATTCACCCGTACTTGGACGACTGCCTCATACAAGCGGACGACAAACTGATTTTGACAAAAAACTTGAATTATGTCATACAATTGCTACAGGGTCTGGGATACACAGTCAACTTCCAAAAGTCAAGACTTCAGCCATCCCAGCAAATAACCTTCTTAGGAGCCAAACTAGACACAGCCTCTCAAATGGCTTACCTGACAGAAGACGAGCAAAAGAACTTAACTCATTATTTCAAAGGTTTGGCAAAGCTCACCCAGATGACTGCAAGGAGATTCCTACAGGCCCTGGGTTACATGACATCCTGCTTTCTCCTGGTTCCATTAGCAAGACTACACATGAGAAAGCTTCAATGGTACCTAAAAAGCTTATGGTCTCAACACAGCAACAACCTAGAGACAACCATACCGCTCATTCCATGCCTACAAAAGGAATTTCTATGGTGGGCCTCGGTAAGCCAGGCAAACACAGGTATGTCGTTCATAAAACCTCAGATAAAACAGACCATGAACACAGACGCCTCAGACCTTGGATGGGGGGCGCACATGGAGGACAGATGTATTCAAGGACAATGGTCTCCAAAGGAAACACATCTGCATATCAACCAAAAAGAAATGCTGGCAGTAATGCATGCCATCGAGGCCTTTCGACAACAACTTCAGCAAGGCCACCTGCTAATACGGACAGACAGCACCACTGTGATGTGGTACATAATCAAGCAGGGGGGCACCCATTCTTACCCCCTTTGCAGACTGACAATGAATCTTTGGGAAAAATCACTGAGCCTAAACATACAGTTGCAATCCCAGTTTGTTCCAGGCAAAGACCATGTGCTGGTGGACAGCCTAAGCAGGAATTTCCTAGACCCCCACGAGTGGAGGTTACATCCAGAAATCTTCATACGACTCACCTCGACATGGGGCAGGCCAGAAGTAGACCTATTTGCCTCCCACCTCAATCATCATCTACAAAAGTTCTGTTCAAGGACATATCATCCACAAGCATGGAAAATAGATGCTCTCTCATTCAACTGGAACTTCCTAAAAATATATGCATTCCCACCTCTGCCACTGATGACCACAGTATTACTAAAGATCAAAGCAGAGAAGCCCAAGGGGATCCTAATAGCTCCAGACTGGCCAAGACAACACTGGTACCCACTACTACGGAGCATATGTCACAACAAAAAGTGGGCCCTTCCCCAACGGCCCCAACTTTTGACTCGACACAACTTCAAGACCGCACATCCCAACATTCAGACGCTGCAGCTAACAGCTTGGGAGATCCCATGAATAACCTCAATCTATCTCTCTCCAAGGAAGTTCAGCGGATACTAACAGAAGCTCGAAGACCATCCACCAGAAAGGTTTACTCAGCAAAATGGAAGAGATTCAGCATTTGGAATACCAGCAAGGGTCATAATGCATCATTATTGAACATCCCACTCATTCTGGAATATTTGGCAGATATGCTACAGAATGGACTCTCATATTCTTCCATAAAAATACATGCTTCAGCTATTTCAGCTAGATACAACACTGATCCACCTGTGTTTTCACATCCTTTGTTAAGGCAATTCCTTAGGGGAATCAAGAATATAAAGCCACCAAGAAAGGCTCCAGTACCAGCTTGGGACCTCAACTTTGTCCTAGAAAAACTGACTCTACCCCCCCCTTTGAGCCAGCAGCTTCTGTGGACTTGCAATTTCTCTCATGGAAGACAGCTTTCCTGTTGGCAATTACCTCAGCAAGAAGGGTTTGAATTACAGGCCCTAATGGCAATACCACCATTCATAACCTTTCACAGAGACAGGGTCTCCACTTAACCAACCCTACCTTTCTGCCAAAAGTGGTATCTAGGGTTTCTTTAAATCAAGCAATTCACCTGCCTACTTTCTTTCCCAATCCTGAGAACAAAGGGGAAAGACTGTTGCATACCTTGGACATTCACAGACAACTTCGCTACTACCTGGACAGAACCAAGACCAGTAGGAAGTCTGATCAGCTTTTTGTAGCTTACGCCCCTGGAGTACAAGGAAAAGCAATTTCCAAACAGACCATTTCAAAATGGATTGGGCATTGCATCAGATTCTGTTATTCCTTCCATGGGAAGAGTGTACCAGCCAATGTCAGACCACACTCCACCAGAGCTACAGCCACCTCTACAGCATTCTTAAGAGGGGTGCCTACAAAAGACATTCTAGAAGCTGCTACATGGAGCTCCGTGCATACATTTTCCAAACACTACAACCTCCCTTTATATTCCAGATCCAGAGCAGGCTTTGCTTCGGCAGTCCTGCAGGGATTGATAGCTACACCATCCTTTTCTCAGAGCATTCCACCTCCCCCAGCGAAGCTATGGTATTCAACCCATATGTTATGACTGCAGTTGCATTCTTGAAGGACATAGTACAGTTTTGTACCTACCATAAATATAGATGTCCGATAGATATGCAACTGCAGTCGGGTTTTCCCTCCCTCCTTCCCCTCTATGCCTTGGGTCCACTCTTCTCTCCGTTAGCCTTAGCTGGGGATATATGTTATGGTGTATCTGTTTATTGCTTATTTATTTATCTGGAAACCTGCTTTTGTCTTTCAATTTGATTACAGCCTTCCTTGGAGGGCATCTGGGGCAAGAAACACTGAAGAAGATGGCGTCTGCTGATGCTTATGTACTCCAGCCGCTCTGACGTCGGAGAGAAATGCGACATCAGCCGACGTCGGACCCAGACTTTGGAATCCGGCCGACCGAGGGCTGCCTGAGGCAGGACAACCCATATGTTATGACTGCAGTTGCATATCTATCGGACATCTACATTTATGGTAGGTACAAAACTGTACTTTTCTATTAATGTCATACTTATGCTCATATACCCTATGTTTCAAACTCTGCTCGGTCTTCCCAATATAATAAGAAGCACATGTTATGCATTTAGCTAAATAAATTATACCCTTTGACAGTTGTAATATCCCTTAGGTTAGAATGACATAGATGCACTCTAGTTCTAAAGTCCCTTGATTATATACAAACGGACATTGCAGACACCTGCCACATTTGTACATTCCAACCTTACTCCTACTTCCTTCTTCCTGTTTTTCAAACATTTCTTTTACATTCCTGTTCTTCTTGTGCTCAAGTTTTTGGAGAAAATTGTTATATTGTTGGGCATAGATGAAAATAATATCCAGTGTTTATGTATTATGTTCTTTATACCCCTTGGATCTTGGTTGTAGGTTAACTTCATATACACATCCCCTATCTCATTTCTCTCATCTTCCTTCCTCTTTTTTGTTGTTTTTATACCTATTCTCCACCATTATTCTGTCCTTTCAATAGTAGTGGTATATATTTCTCATTCCATCCTTTCAGTACTTCTTCTTTGATACTCTCTAGTCTCCACAGGGTAACCCCTTTCTTCAAATAAACTTTGTATATAGTCTAGTTCTACCCTAGTATCCTCTACTTCGGATGTATCCTTATTGCCCTAATATGACCCTTAATTATATTCTGTTTTTGTTTAATAGGGTGATTACTGCTATAGTATAGATATGAATTTGAAAAACACTCTTTCCTATACAATTTGGACTTAACTTTCTTGTTTTCATTGTCTTTCAGTATAGTAGTATCTAAAAAGTTCACTTGTTCGTCCCATATTGTATACGTAAATTCTAAAAACTCTGTAGTATAATTAATATATCATACAAAAGCATCTATTTCTTCTCTAGGCCCCTTCCAAACCAATGACATCCAAAGTAGAGGATACTACGGTAGAACTAGACTATATACAAAGTTTTTTTGAAGAAAGGGGTTACCCTGTGGAGACTAGAGAGAACATCAAAGAATGAGAAATGTATACCACTACTACTGAAAGGATAGAATAATGGTGGAGAATTGGTAGAAAATCAACAAAAGAGGAAGGAAGATGAGAGAAATGAGACTGGATGTGTATATGACGTTAACCTACAACCAAGATACAAGGGGTATAAAGAACATAATACATAAAACCTGGGTATTATTTTCATCTGTGCCTAACCGTATAAAAATTTTATCCAAAAACTTAAAATTTGGGTACAAGAAGAAGAGGAATTTAAAAGAAATTTTTGAAAAAGAACAGGAAGAAGGAAGTAAGAGTAAAAGTTGGAACGCAGAAATGCGGCAGGTGTCTGTAATGTCCGTTTGTATATATTCAAGGGACTTTAGAACTAGAGTGTATCAATATGTCATTCTAACCTAAGGGATATTACAACTGTCAGTCAAAGGGTATAATTTATTCAGCTAAATGCATGACATGTGGTTCTTATTATATTGGAAGACTAAGCGGAGTTTGAAACATAGGGTATATGAGCATATGTATGACATTAATACAAAGAGAGAAACTAATGCCCTTTTCAGACGTACAGTAACATGTCCTCAAGCTGATTTTAAGTTTTGGGTCATTGAATAGGTTAAAAGAAATGAAAGGGGTGGGGACTAGGAAGCCCAACTGGAATTGAGGGAGTTAATATGGCAATTCCAGTTGGATGCTTGTAGCCAATCGGGCCTCAATGACCATATTTCACTTGTGCCGACACTTAGAATTAGAGCAAACGGATACTAAATATTAAATATTATATAGAAAATAAATTTAGTAATATATGGATACTGATGTATAAGCTATTTTGTATTCTGTAAAATGTGATTATGTGCAATGTGTTTTTATATATATGTTTTTTGCATTATTTAATTAAAATAGTGTGTTTATGCAAGAATTAAAAAAAAAAAAAAGTTATCTAAAGTTATATAAAATTAAATACGTTTAATAGTTTTTAAGTAGAGTGAATTTTTTTTTTTTTTTTTTTTTTTAAATGAGTTTCAATTAATGTGTTGTGTCTATTTAAATGGTAAGGTGGGAAGAGAAAGTTGACTCTGATGTTTCCGGGTTAGGAAATGAAAGCGCCAAGTCCATTGAAGTGTATTTTATGGTGTTAGTGTGCGATTTTGTACCATAAATATTAAGATATACATTGGAGGTGGCCTTCATTGATCTTGGAAAACAACTGGAGTTCTTTTGGATTTATTGGTTGGTGTACGACTTCAGGTGTTCCACTTTGATTATTAGGGTCAAATTAACAGACGATGTGTCTTAAGTTGGTTGGCGGTCCTGCGTTAGCCAGTGAGGTGCTTTCATTGCCTCTGCAGTCCATGGATATTCAACAGCAAGCGTCTGCGAAACCTTTTCAGAGTCCTCCATTCTGTAGGCTTCAACCTAGTCTTCGGACCCTCTGCCAGTCGCCGCCTCTGATGGATCCGGAGCTGCTAAGCAGGCGCCGGCTTATGAGGCCTCTTTTCTCTGACCGGAGACCAGATCCAGACCGATGACCTCTATTTAAGAGGACTAGGGAATTGTCCTCAGAAGTTTTGTCTGCCTCAGACTCGAGAGGTTTCCAGCACCTCTGCTGATGAAGAAGGAAACTCTCAGCTTTTTTTCTGGTTTTGAGGATTCTGATGCAGAAGACTCCATCCCTTCTGCTTCCCCTCCAGAAGATTTTTCATTTGGGGATAGAGTACTCTTAGGGGGCATTTCAAATGGGAAAATCAGGACTACCCTCAGTCTAAGAAGTAGATTAGGGAGTTCTTGGATTTGCCTTAGCATAAGCCTTTAGCTATCCCTCCGGTTTTGGAAGTTGATTGTTTGCATGCAGAATTCTTTGACTCCTAATTCTGTTCTTCCTGCTCCCAGAAAGCCTGACCGGTATTAGAGTTCCTGATTCTCATCGATTAATTTTCAAGAATCCTACTGCTGATCCAGAGATTATTTCTCAGGGCCCTAAGGGTGTTAAAGCCACAGTTGCTAAAAATCCTGTTCCTTCTGATGGGGAATATAGGGCCTTGGATAGATGGGGTAAAAAGGTTTATACTTCCACCCTGGCTATTAGGTCTATTAATTGTCTCTTTCATATGCTTTTGAATTCTGCCACTCGTGTTACTAAACATTCTCTACATTGTGGTTTTGACACTTTTTGGAGGCTTCTTGCAGGGCAACGGCCACTGGTTCTGTTATTAGAAGACATGCTTGGCTCAGGGAACAGCCCCTTTCTGAACCTGTCAAATCTTAAATTACTGGATGTGCCCTTGCACAAGGACAATCTTTGTAGTAAAGCAGAAGAGGTTTTGAAAAAAAGTGGAGGATAAGGCTAAATCTATGCAAGCTGTTAAGGATTTTCTTCAGCCTTCTCATTTTAGTAGGCTTTACCCGTCTAAGAATTTGACTTTTCCTGATCCTAGTAAACGGGGTTGCACTAGGTCTAGGGGTTGCAGGTCTTCCAGGGGACAAACTTCCACTCCTCAAAAGGCTAAGCACTGACAGGCTTCATCTTCAAAATCGGGGCATTCTAAAACTTTCCAAAGCAAGCATTCTCAATGACTCCGACCATCCCCTGCTGGCCTCTGCAGGCCCAGGGTTTCCTTTGGGGGGAAGGTTAGTCATTTTTGCAGATGTCTGGTACTGATGACAAATGGGTGCTCAAAATAGTATCTCAAGGCTACAATTTCTCCTTTCAACACCTTCCCAGTCCTCCAAGGATACTCTGATATTCCCCCACTTCAAAGGGCAGAAGCAGAAAAATAAGTTTTTTCTTTGCAAAACCTGGGAGCAGTAGAGCCAGTTCCTGCACTACAGATAGGCTAGGATTTTTACTCAAGACTTTTCCTGGTTCACAAAAAAGGGGCACCTGGCGTCCTGTTCGGGATTTTTCCATTCTAAACACTTTTCTGGTGATTTCCCAAGTTCAAAATGGTCACTCTTTAGCAGTTGCTGCCTATGCTGGCCAGGGATTCCTGGCTGCTGAATTTGGATTGCAAAGAAGCTTACTTGCACATTCCAATAAGGGAAAGCTGCAGGCAGTTCCTTCGCTTCAGGGCGGGGAACAGGCACTTCCAATTCTTTGCACTGCCCTTTGCCTTATCTACTGTTCCCAGAGTTTTTACAAAATGCCTGGCTCCAGTCTTTGCTTTTTGCAGGCAAAGAAGCATTCATATTTACCTTTACTTGGACAATTGTCTTCAGGCAAACTCTCCATAGCAACTTCTAAAGGATTTGGACTTTGTAAAGAACCTTCTCGCCTCTTTGGGCTACACAATCAACGAAAAGAAGTCAAAATTGGTACCCACCAGGGAGATTGTATTCTTGGGAGCGAGTCTGAATTCAGCTGCCCAGATGTTATCCCTCCCTCCCTCCCTCCCTCAAAAGAAACCAATGGATCTTTTGAATTACTTCAAGAATTTGGCAAGCATGACCCAGCTCTCTGCAAGGAAATTCCTGATAGCCCTGGGATTCATGGCTTCATGTATTCTGATGATTCCATATGCCAGACTGCATATGAGGAAAATAAAATGGTACCTCAAAAACCTTTGGTGTCAACACGCTCAGGATTTAGACTTGATTCTTCCTCTGATTCCCTGCCTGCAGACTGAGTTCCTTTGGTAGGCGACTGCCTGTGCACAGAACAAAGGCCTGCATTTCTGTCCACCTCCTGCCAGCCAGACTCTCACCACAAATGCCTCTGACTACGCTTGGGGAGCACATCTAGAGGGCAGATGCGTTCAGCGGACTTGGAGCCAGCAACAAGTTCATTTGCACATAAATTTGAAGGAGTTGATGGCCGTCCAGCAGGCCTTGATGGCTTTCAAGCATCTTCTCTCTCTGGTACTATTCTAGTCAGGACCGACACTACAGTCATGTGGTACATCAACAAGCAGGGAGGGACTCATTCTTACCCCCTGTGTAGGCACAGCATGGTACTATGGTCCAGCTTCCATGGGCATTCATCTGATAGCTCAGTTTCTTTGGGACACTCCCTAGGTGGATCTCTTCATCTCTGACCAACCACCTTCTTCCAGCCTTTTGCACCAGGGATCATCGTGACAAAGCTTGGAAAGTGGATGCTCTGTCCTTCCCCTGGACACAGCTATCGATCTATGCATTTCCCTCCTCTGCCTCCTCTTCCCAGAGTGCTGTTAAAGATAAAGGATGAAAAACCAAGAGCTATCATCATAGCCCCACACTGGCCCAGACAGCATTGGTATCCACTTCTTTGCAGTCTCTCCCAGTCTCAGCCTTGGCATCTTCCCCCAATACCAGATCTCTTGGTTCAGGATGGGGGGGGGGATTCTGCATCCTCACCTTCAGACTCTGCATTTGGCAGCCTGGCTCATAAATTAAATCTTTCCCAACAGGTAGTTGAGGTCGTTCATCAGGACAGGAGGCCTAGCACTAGGAAATCTTATGCAGATAAGTAGAAAAGATTCTTCATTTGGATGCAGACTAGAGAAGACCCATTTTAACCTACTCTTCCTGTTATTCTTGACCATCTGGCAGGCTTGCTTAATGGTGGACATTCCTTCTCTTCTCTTCTATCAAGATTCATGCTTCAGCTATTTGTTCCTTTGAGCAACCCATTTTCTCTCCTCCCCTTTATGAAACAGTTCCTTAGGGGAGCTAGCAATTTAAAGCCCCCCAGAAGGGCACCTACTCCTGCTTGGGATCTTAATTTTGTACTTGAGAAACTTACTCTGCCTCCCTTTGAACCTGCTGCCTCAGTAGATTTGACGTTTTCTCTCCTGGAAAACTGCTTTTCTCTTGGCCATTACTTCAGCTAGAAGAGTGTCTGAGCTGCAGGCCTTAATGGCAGTAGAGCCTTTTATTACCTTCCATGGGGAACGGGTTTTCTTTACAAACTAATCCCTCTTTTATGCCTAAGGTGGTTTCTAGCCTGAGTGTTAACCAGTCTATACACTTGCCTACCTTCTCTCCTAATCCTCAGAATAGAGGAGAAAGGTTACTGCATTCCCTGGATGTGCATAGACAACTTAGATTTTATCTGGACAGGCCTAAACCTTTTCCAAAGTCAGATCAGTTGTTGGGCAGTTTTGCTCCTGGAGCTCAGGGCAACACTATTTCTAAACAGACTTTCAGTGGTTTGCTCATTGTATTCACTTTTGTTACAGCATGGCAAGGTTCCTTCACAGGGTATTAGGACCCATTCTACTAGAGCAACCTCTACCTCCACAGCTTTTTTAAGAGGTGTACCTTCTAAGGACATCCTGGAAGCAGCTACCTGGACTTCTGTCCACACTTTCACTAAACATTACAATTTACCCTTGTTTTCTAAGTCCAGGGCTGGTTTTCCCACTGCAGTATTGCAAGGCATCCTTATCGACCCTTGATCAGTGAGTGTTCCTCCTCCCTTTTGTTTTTTTTCCCTAGGCTTTGGGAATCAACCCATTTGTAAGGGCTGCAACAGTGAAACACGATGAACATAGTACAGTGGTGTACACTTACCATAAATGTATATGTTAGAGTGTATTCACTGTTGTAGTTCTGGTCCCCCTCCCCTTTTTTTCCTAGGACACAGACTGGATTTTTCTTTTCCTGGTCTAACCTTTTTTGGGGGCTCCTGACGGTTAAGGCAAGAAAAACTAAGGAAATGGTGTCTGCTGCATTCCTTTGTACCGGACGTCATATATCGAGGGCTTTGGTATTCTGGCGGACTGTGGGCTACTGGGAGCCAGATAACCCTTTTGTAAGGATTGCAACAGTGAGTACACTCTAACATTTATAGTAAGTGTACACAACTGTACTTTCTCACCCCTTCACAGGTTCAAATTTTCCTTGGGTGTAGAATACAAACGGATCACATGAGGGTCTCTCTTCCTTCTCGGAAGGTAAAGGGCTTATTTTCTTACTTTCAAAACATTTTTCTGCTTCACCACATTGCAGTCAGAGAGTTCCTCATGGTCTTGGGTCTTATGGCATCCACCATTCAATGATCCCCTTAGTCAAACACAACATGAGAAAATGGCAATGGTTTCTAACCTCAGTTTTGATGCAATACCAGCACCCCTTAGAATTCTCCATTCCCCTCATCCCCTGTCTGAAGAAGGAACTTCAGTCGTGGATACAGTGTGTCCCTCAACCCAAGACTACCCTTAAACCCTCTTGCTCCTCACCAAGAGATTTGCACAGATACCTCAGATGTTGGTTGGGGAAAAGCCTTCGGACACCTGAAAGTACAAGTAATCTGTTCTCCCAGGCAATTGAAAGAACACATCGGTGTAAGGGAGATGAGGGCACTACTACTGGCCATGCAGACTTTCCAACCCTAATTCCACCCAGGACCTCTGAAGCTGTTCACAGACATGACAGTCCTCTGGTATCTGAACAAAACCATCTGTTATGCAGACTGGATCTTCACGCTTGGGAGCTGGCAGTAAAATTCCAGGTAAGCCTTCAAGCAGTGTACGTACACCCCATTCTCTCAAACTTGTATGGCAGATTACCTGCGCAGGTCCCAAACACCATTCCAACAATGGAAGCTTCAAAGGGGTGTGTTTCTAGACATTATCTACCAGTGGGGTACTCCTCAAGCAGATGCCTCCCCCATGAACAGACAATTTCTTCAGTTTTGTACCAGAGAGCTCCATCCTCTGATCTGGAAAGTGGACGCCCTTTATTTCTGTTGGAAGGGGATGTTTCTGTATGCATTCCCTCCCCTTCTCCTCATATCAAAAGTCCTGTCAAAAATTCAGCAGGACAAACGAAAAATATTGCTGGTGGCTCCCTTTTGGCCAAGACAGCACTGGTTCCTTCTGCGTTTAGCCAAGGACAGTCACCACAAGTTACCTCAAAGTGGACCTCCTTGCACAAACCAAGGGGACACTCCCTGGATGTGCATAGACAACTTAGATTTTATCTGGACAGGCCTAAACCTTTTCCAAAGTCAGATCAGTTGTTGGGCACTTGGCAACTCTTCAGTTGACCCTGTGGATGATAAAGTAATAATCCCCTTCAGACACCTATTCTGTTAAGACATGCTCAGAGCCATACAGGAGGCCAGGAAACCAAATACCAGAAAATCTTACTTGGCTAAATGGAAGAGAATTTCAGTCCTTCGTCTGAAACAAAAGCAGGATCCTTTTAACAGTGGAAATTCTCCTGATTTTGACGTACTTGTGTGAATTGCTCAACGCTGGCTTGGCTTACTCTTCAGTAAAAACTGACATCAGCGATATCTGCCTGTCTGCCTCTGTCTCTCCCTTAGCTAGCAAATTTGAGGCAGAACAATTTCTTAAAGGCATCTTACACATTAGATCTCCCAGGAAACCTATACAGTCTCCCTGGGACCTTAACTTTTGTTTTAGAAATGCTGACTCTCCCACACTTCCAGCCAGCATCCTCAGCTTCTCTTCAGTACTGTGTCTGGAAAACTGTTACGCTTAGCAGTAACCTCAGCCAGGCGAGTTTCTGAGCTACAGGCCCTTATGGTATCGGCACCTTTTCTGGTATTCCACAAAGACAGGGTCTCCCTGCGTACATTCTCCTCATTTATGTCTAAGGTGGTCTGTGACCGGTCTCAATCCATTAGGTTCATAGGTAGGTACTGGGCTATCTGCCCGAAGGCATATATTAGCCCAGCCATGTTGTGTGGTATTCCTCGCCCCTTTGGTTAGTTCCCTAGGCCCTTGATCTAGCAGCTAGTACCCTTGGCCCCCCTGTCTAGTAAAGCTGTTGGCATGATACCTGGTGTGAACTTTGTTACCCATCCATTCGTCAAGGTTCCTCTTGGAGTGCTAGTGAGGGGCTCTCTTATGTAGATCGGGACCTTGTTCCATAGCAAGGGGAGTCTTTGCGAAGGGAATCTATCCCTCCAACATGTTCTATTCATTGTTGTGCTGAGGTTTATATCCCTAGAGCGTGTAGCTAGAGTAGATTTGGTTTTACTAAGATGGAGCATGTTCAACAGTTCTGGGTTGGACATGGCTCTATGTTGGACAGAGATCGCCTCTGAGAAAGGCGGTATGCAACAGAGAAAAGCCTTAGTTTTTTTTCAATCATGCTGCATAGCGTAACTGTTTGAGGCCAGTAATCCTTTTAGTGAGGTACCTCTGTGGTCTCTCCAGCTGCTGGAGATGCCTAGCCAGGTACATTCCAATTGGTGCATTGTATGCAATAATGGGTCTGATGAGGGAAGAGTAGAGGGGCACCACTACATCCTTGGATCTTAATGCGAACCCTTTCATGATCAGATGGGTCACATAGAAGGATTTTCTAACCACCTTGGCAACATGGTTATGAAAGGAAAGCTGACTATCTACTTGGGTCTCTAGATCCCTTATTACTACTTCAGATTTCAGGTGGTTACCTCCTATGTGGTAGTTTGCGGGTACTCTTGTTTTTTCCAAAGGGGATTACTGCACGTTTTTTAGCGTTTAGCTTGAGACCGTGGCTTTGACACCATGCATCAGTCTCATTAAGGCCCTCCTGGAGGATATCTATGTCGGCCGGAGACTCTATTATAGCACCCAGTTTGCAATCCGCAAACTTGGTCAGCCACAGCCCTTCAGTGTTTCCCTGTACTTCTGAGAAATATATGCCAAACTTATCTATCTTTTTCCCTTCTCCCCAAAACTTTAGTGAGAGGGCCCTCCATACCTTAGACGTTCACAGGCAACTTAGATTTTATTTGGATAAGACCAAGGCTGTTAGAAAGTCAGATCAGCTGTGATGTCCTTCATGGATGCATCTGCAGTCATAACAACTGGGTTGTCCTGTCGTCAGGCAGCCCTTCGGTCGGCCGGATTCCAAAGTCTGGGTCCCGCTTCGGCTGATGTCGCACTTCACCCGACGTCATCTCTGCTGGTCTTCGGGTATAAAGGCATCAGCCGACGCCATTTTCCTCAGTCTTTCTTGCCGCGTGGCACCCGAAGCAGAAGCTGTTCGCAAGTGCCGGTCGGTCAGATCCAGAGATTACTACTACCGAATACTACTTCGAAGACTTCTAAAAGCTAAGTACCCGTTGGGGACTCTTTCTTGCCTCAGCCGATGTCAGAAAAAGTCAATAACTGTTTAACTTGTGGGAAACAAATACCTCATAAAGATTTCCACTCTTACTGTTTGCCTTGCTTAGGCCCAGACCACGACGTAGCAGCCTGTTCGGCCTGCGCTTCTTCAACCGACGAACGCTAAGGCGCCGGGTCGGAGTTTGCTGAACAGTTTTTCGCTCAGACTTTGCGTATATTATGCCGCCGGATCCTCCGACTACCCAAATTATTAAAAACGCAAGGAAAAGACAGACACTCGCGGTCCGCGGTTTCGCCGAAACCACGGTGAAGCAAGTCATGAGTGTCTCGGTTTCGGAAGAAACCGAGAAAACTGATCAATCTCCAGCCGAATCCATGGCTACTACTGAGGCTCCTGCTACCTTACCTGAATCGGCCTCAGAAATTTTGCCTACAACCGTGGTTTCTACTGATTTATCAGACACCATCCCTTTGGATGTCTCTACCCCAGCACGTGGTGCTGCTAGACCCCCTGCAGCCATGTCTATCAAGGCCTTTGCCAGGGCCAAAGCAGCCAAATCTGCTAAGGCAGTGCCTGTTAAACCTCCCTCACACAGGCCTACTTCTAGTTCACAAATGCTTACTCTGGCAGAAGATTTAATATCCTTAATTAGGGGATCCCAATCTCACCCAGACAGGGCCTCTCAGCCCCCTGAAAAGAGACCTAGGACAGAGCCCCCGAGCCAGTGTCCTCTGAGGCTTCTGCGGATGACTCCGACATTTCAGAACAGCCAGAGGACCCTTTTCTACATATGAAGACTCCGATGCTGAAGAATCCATTCCAGCTGCCTCTCCACCAGAGGAATTTTCCTTTGGGGAAACCTTGCATGCCATGAGAGAACAATTCCAATGGCAGGGACAAGATTTCTCAGACTCAAGAAAAAGGCTTAGGACCTTCCTACACTTATCACAACATAGGCCCTTAGCTATACCTCCTGTTTTACCTGTTGTGGATGACGCATTTAATGATGTCTGCACTGCTCCTGATTCTTTACCTCCTGCCCTGCCAAACCTGATAGATATTACAGGGTACCTGACACTCATCACCACCTATACAAGGCCCCACTGGCAGACCCCGAAACTATTTCCCAGGGGCCTAAGGCAGTAGCCTCGACCACAGCAAAAAACCCCATTCCTTCAGAAAGGGAATCCAGGTCCTTAGACAGATGGGGGAAAAAAGTTTACACCTCTGCTACTCTCTCATCTAGAGCTTTAAACTGTCAATTTCACATGATCCAATACCAAGAGTTTATGCTTGATCAGTTAACTAAGAAAGTATCCTCTGATGAATCTTTAGACAAGAAATATGTATTAGAAATGGTAAATAACATACAACAGGTTAGTAACCATTCCTTAAAATGTGGCTATGATGCACTGGAGGCTTCATTTAGATCAGCCATGACTGGCACAGTGATAAGAAGACATGCATGGCTGAAAGAACAGGTCTTACGGATCATGTTAAAGCAAAGCTATTAGATGCTCCCATGGATAAGGCCAGTTTATTTGGTACACCTGCCCAGCAGGTAATGAAGAAAATGGAAGAAAAGGCAAAATCTGTACAGACAGTTAAAGATTTCTTACAGGTTCAGCCCCAAGGTTTAGCAGGAACTGGCCTGCCAAAAATTGGTCCTTTCCTGACTCCACAAGATCCCAAAGGGGCAGAAACAGACGATCCAGAGGCAGAAATCAATCCAGAGGAGGTGCCTGCAGAGGACGACAGTGGCAAGGTAATAACAGAGGCACAGACACAACCACTGCCACTGCAACAGGACAATCACAGTGACTTGACTCTAACTCCGCCTACCAGGGAGCAAATAGCAGCACCATTAGGCGGAAAGTTAGCCTTATTTTCGAAAAATTGGCACTATATCACAAAAGACAAGTGGATTTTGCAAACCATAGACCAAAGCTACCGGTTCCACTTCCACACCTTGCCAGTAAAAAGAGGAATGCCAAACCTGCCTCCAAATCAAAAGATAGAAGCTCTACAGCAGATAACGAAATTATCCAAGATAAGAGCTGTGGAAAGAGTACCAATAACAGAACAGGGCAAAGGATTCTACTCCAGACTCTTCCTAGTACCAAGAAAAGAGAAAAGTTGGAGACCTATTCTCGACCTGTCCATCTTAAACACATCTATCATTGTCCCAAAATTCAAAATGCTGACCCTACAGCAACTTCTTCCCATGCTGGGCAAGGAGTGTTGGCTGGTAACTCTAGATCTCAAGGAGGCATACCTGCACGTCCCCATTCGACCCAATTGCAGAAGATACCTCAGATTTCTTGCAGGATCAGAGCATTATCAATTCTCAGCATTGCCCTTTGGCTTATCTACTGCGCCCAGAGTATTCAAAAATGCCTGGCATCAGTAATCGCTCACTGCAGACTACAGGGAATCCAAATTTATCCATACCTGGACGACTGCCTGCTACAAGCGGACAACAAAAGCAAGCTGACAACAGATTTACAAAGGGTCATTTACTTGCTACAAGCCTTGGGATACACAGTCAACTTACAAAAGTCAAGGCTGATACCATCCCAGACAAGAACATTCTTGGGCGCGGAATTGGACACAGTAAAACAAATGGCATTCCTAACTACAGAAAACAAAAAGAACTCCCTCTTTACTTCTTGGCATTAACAAGACAGAACAAACTAACAGCAAGAAAAGCTCTGCAGGCCTTGGGCTTCATGGCATCATGCATAATCTTGGTACCACATGCCAGACTGCATATGAGAAAACTACAGTGGTACCTAAAGAATTTATGGTCTCAACACAGGCACAGCCTAGAAGCAGAAATACCATTAATCCCATGCCTAAAACAGGAATTCCTCTGGTGGGCCCAAGCATGCCAGTCAAACCCAGGCCTACCCTTCCACAAGTTTCAACAAGCCAAACCATCACAACAGACGCCTCAGACCTAGGATGGGGGCACATGTTGGACAAATGCATAAGGATTGTGGACTCAGGACCAGCTGCACTTGCACATAAACCAAAAAGAAATGCTGGCAGTAAAACTGGCAATCCAAAAATTCAGACCATTCCTCAAAGAAGGCCATTTGATGATAAGGACAGACAACACCACAGTCATGTGGTACATCAACAAACAGGGAGGCACTCATTCATACCCCCTATGCAGAATGACTTTGGACCTTTGGAATCTGGCTCTCAGCTACAACATCTAGTTACAGGCAATATTTGTACCGGGAAAAGAGAACACCCTAGCAGACATGTTGAGCAGAACCACCTCGGATGCTCACAAATGGATGCTACACCCAGACATCTTCAAGACCATCACAAAGAAATGGGGAATGCCACAAATAGATCTATTCGCTTCCCCTCTCAATCACCAGCTCAAAAGATTCTGCACAAGGACATTCCAACCACTTGCATGGAAGGTGGATTCTCTTTCCTTCAGCTGGACAGGTCTGACAGCATATGCATTTCCACCTCTTCCCTTGATACACAAGGTATTACTGAAAATCAAAGAGGAACGTCCAAGGATAATCCTGATAGCTCCGAACTGGCCAAGACAACACTGGTACCCACTGCTGAGGAGCATGTCTCGGGAGAAAATGTGGTCAATACCCCTGATGCCTTTGATGTTAACTCAGAACAACTACAGCATCATGCATCCAAACCTAAAAACTTTGCAGCTGACTGCCTGGAACATCACATAGCAGCAACTAAGCCAGATCTTTCCCAAAGGGTTAAAGACTTTATCCTTGAAGCCCGCAGACCTTCAACAAGAAGGAACTATGCAGGAAAATGGAAAAGGTTTGTCATTTGGAGTACTGAAAGAGGAAAAGATGTGTCGAATATAGATATTGCAAACATTCTGGAGTATTTGGCAGAGCTTTTACATACAGGCCTGTCCTATTCCTCCATCAAGATACATGCATCAGCGATTTCAGCAGAATACAGTTTTAATCCACCTGTCTTTTCACATCCTCTACTCAGGCAGTTCCTCAGAGGGATCAAGAATGTAAAACCTCCAAGGAAACCACCATTACCAGCATGGGACTTGAACTTTGTGCTAGAAAAGTTGACACTCCCTCCGTTCGAACCAGCAGCAACAGCAGATCTACAGCACCTATCATGGAAAACTGCTTTCCTACTGGCAATTACCTCAGCAAGGAGGGTTTCTGAACTACAGGCCTTAATGGCAGTACAACCCTTCCTAATCTTCCATAAAGATAGGGTGTCCATGAGAACTAATCCTACATTTATGCCTAAGGTGGTATCCAGAGTGTCTTTAAACCAGGCAATCCACCTACCTACCTTCTTTCCCAATCCACAAAACAGAGGGGAAAGAATGCTGCATACCTTGGACGTACATAGACAGCTACGCTACTACCTGGACAGAACCAAAAGTAACAGAAAAACTGACCAGCTTTTGGTAGCCTATGCAACAGGGAGGGGAAGGAAAAGCAATTTCCAAACAGACAATCTCCAAATGGATAGGAAATTGCATAAGTTTTTGTTACTCCTTCCATGGAAAACCAATTCCACAGAACATAAGGCCTCATTCTACAAGGGCTACAGCCAGTACCACAGCTTTCTTACAAGGAGTGGCAACCAAGGACATTATTGAGGCGGCTACTTGGACCTCCGTGCATACATTTGCCAAGCATTACAATTTACCTCTATATTCTAGATCCCGAGCAGGGTTTGCCACTGCTGTATTGCAAGGGATCCTAACCACACCATAATTTTATCATCCTCCTCCCCTAGTTGGCTATGGTATTTTACCCAGTTGTTATGACTGCAGATGCATCCATGAAGGACATAGTACAGTTTTGTACCTACCATAAATGTAGATGTCCGAACTGGATAGCATCTGCAGTCAGGATTACCTCCCTCCTTCCCTCTGTGGTACTCCTAGGGTATTTATCCTCCTAATAGCTAGCTGGGAGGGGAGTCTCTTATGGTGTATTTGTTTGTATATATGTACACACATGCTTATTTTTTGTGTTTGCCTTCTATCTTTTTGGAAACATTGGCATTTATCCAAAATTTAGCCTTCCAAGAGGGCAACTGGCATCTGGGGCAAGAAACACTGAGGAAAATGGCGTCGGCTGATGCCTTTATACCCGAAGACCAGCAGAGATGACGTCGGGTGAAGTGCGACATCAGCTGAAGCCGGACCCAGACTTTGGAATCCGGCCGACCGAAGGGCTGCCTGACGACAGGACAACCCAGTTATGACTGCAGATGCTATCCAGTTCGGACATCTACATTTATGGTAGGTACAAAACTGTACTTTTCTTACACCCCAGGGCTTTGGGTGTGCTGTGTTCAAGCTGACTGTGTTTCATCCTGGATTTCCAGGCTATTTTCTTCTGCTACACTCCCCATGGTAAGACTCTCCATTCCCCTGTTAGGGCTGTTGCTTCATCTGGGGCCTTTTTCAAGGGCTTTGACACAAACTTGATTCCTGAAGCAGCCACGTGGACCTTAGTCCATACCTTCACCAAACAATATAAATTGGATCTATTTTCTAAATCTAGAGCAGAGTTTGCCAGAGCCTTACTGCAGGGCTTCCTGAAAAGCTCCTGGACTAGTCCCTCCTCCCTTACTTCATGAGCTTTGGTGTTCTGCCTCATGTTATGAATGCTGCAACAGATGAGTAGTAAGACATAGCATAGTTGTGTAAAATATTACCATAACAATAGATGTCCTTCTCTCTTGTGTTGAAGTATTCCTATTCCTTCCTACCTCCTGGTCTTGCTGCTGCTTCTTACTGTACTTCCCTAGGCTGTCATTCCTCCTGGGGCAGTCATTTCTGAGGATGGTGCGTGCGTACATCACTTTTAGCTGATCGCAGCCTACGTGCGACATATCTCTCATCCTACAGTAATGAAGTCTTTTGTATACTGGCCAACGTCCGGTTTCCTACAGTGGGGAACTTCCTCATGTTATGAATACTGCAACAGAGAAGCGAAGGATGTCTATTGGTTTGATAAGATTTTACCCAACTATTCTTTATACTTACACTACTTGTACCACCACTTGTACCACATTTATGTACAGGAGAATCAGACTAAGAGTATACATTATTGATGCATCTTAAAAATGTATACTATACCCGTCTTGACATACAAAGCAATCTCAAACCCACCCTGATCGGAATGCTGCATATCAGCAAGTCAAGCTCTACTCTAGTAACCCACATGTGACCCCTCAACATCAGTAGGACCTGTTGGTGGGACAGATGCGTGTCCCAGCGACATCCCATTTTGTGGAATAGACTCCCTCTCCACATAAAGCAGAGTACCTCATTAAACCTTTTTAAGTGCAACTTGGATAACTGGATGTGGAACAGAAAATACACCCCTGGGATTCCATGTATGTTCCTGGTGGACAGGTGGCATATGGTGCTGACTTGGAACATGGGCTAAATTCTTGGCTAGGCTTGTAAGGTTCTCGGGGCCAATATCCTAGTAACTTCTGTGATCCTGTGAGTGGGGTTGTATTTGTCATATGCTGTATTCAGGGTGGGGCTTTGAGAGAAGTACAATGATTTCATTAAATTTTACAGGTACAGAGGCTTTCGCATGCTAAAGCTTTCTTTTGATCTTAGTGTTTCACTGTTGCAGTCATCACATTTGGGTTATCTGCTTGCAGTAGCCCTCAGTCGGCCTGATTATCAAAGTCTTGGGTCCAGCATCTGTTGCAGTCTCATCTTCAGGTAGTCTGGGGTATAAAGCATGCAGCCAACACCATTACATCAGTCTTTCTTGCCGTGCGGTGCCCGAAGCAGAAGCAGTTCACAAGTGCCGGTCGGCCGACTCCTGAAGTTTTCGTTTTCTAGTTTCAGAACCGAAGTCTTCAACTAAAGCCAAGTACCCCATTGAGCAAATTTTCTTGCTCTAAACCGATGTCAGTAAAAGTCAATAATTGTATTTCTTGTGGACAGCAAATACCTCAAAGATTTTCATTAGTACTGTATTCCTTGCCTAGGCCCTGACCACGACATACCTCGCTGTCGGGTTTTGTGCCTTATTTAAACCATGAACTATTAGTCATCGGTACATTATCGCTTCTAAATATTTTGGTACTCTGTTCACTTATCCAGATATGTCTTTGGTAAAGCCACCCGAGTACCGACATTCTGAAAAAATGCAAAGATAAAGACAGACAGTCCACCTAGGTCCAAAGCTGCCAACCATGCTTATCCTAAGCTCATTGCCAGTACTCAGTGAGGCGCTTTCACAGCCCTTGATACCTGCTACTTCAGATTGGCAGGCCTCTACTGAGACCCATTAGGAGTCCTTTATGCCGCGAGATGCTTCAACTGTGGAACCTGCGGATGTCTTTACCTTGGGTGGCTCCGGAGGCGCTGTGCAGGCAAAGGCTTCTGAGGGTGTATTCAGGCCTACTGACTTGCATATTAAACAGACGCCATCTTCTTCTAGGCCTAAAACTCTAACCATGCCTAGGAAACCGATGCCCAGACTGCATAATCAGACCTCTGCTTAAAAAACAAATAAGAATGGCTGAAGACCTTATTATTTTTAATCTGGGGAAGCCAACCTTCCCCTTCTAAGAGACCTGGGACTGAATTTGTTTCATACTTCTGACCAGGATTCTGAAGTTTCTGTCTCCTCTGATGACCAGGATTTACCCTTATCTACCTATGAGGATTCTGATGCAGAGGACTCTATTCCCTCTGCTTCCCCCCCAGAGGATTTTTCTTTTGATGAAACCTTGCATACTCTTAGGGAACATTTTCACTGGAAAAGCCAGGATTACTCTGATTCTAAAAAGAGGCTTAGAAATTTCTTACTCCTGCCCCAATACAGGCCTTTAGCTATCCCTCCTGTGCTGGACATTGTTGACTGTGCCTTTTCGGAATCTAGCTTGACCCCTGACTCTCTTACCTCCTACTCTCAGAAAACCTGATAGATATTACAGGGTTCTCATAAGTTCCTTTTTAAAAATCCTACTGCGGACCCTGAGAATTTCACAGGGACCCAAGGGCATTAAGGCTACTGCTGCCAAAAATCCTACCCCCTCTGATAGAGATTCCAGGGCCCTGGATAGATTGGTAAGAAGGTATACACCTCTGCAACCTTGGCCATCAGGGCCTTAAATTGCCAGTTTAATATGTTAAAGTATCAGCAGCATATTATTGGATTGCTTAAACAGAAAATGATGCTGGTCCCTGATTGTATTGAAAATAAGGATTTACAGGATTTAATGCATTCTGCTGAACAGGTTGGAAAATATACTGTGCAATGTGGTTTTGATTCACTAGAGGCATCTTGCAGGGCTGCTGTCACTGGGTCTGTATTTTGAAGACGTGCTTGGCTTAAGGAGCAATTTCTTCCAGATCATGTTGAAACTAAATTGCTGGGATGTTCCCTTAAATCAGGACCTCTTGTTAGGTGACAAAGCAGAAGTTCTTCAAAAGATGGAGGAAAAAGCTAAAGCTATGCAAACTGTTAAAGATTTTCTTAAAAGTGCGGCCTCCTAGATTTAGTAGGCATTGGCCCTCAAAAAATTGATCCTTTCCTGTCTCTTCCAAGACTTCTCAGTTCAAACCCAGAACCAGCAGAACACCCAGGCTTCAGTCCCAGGGTCCGCACAGGACTAAGTGAGGGGTGGGGGGTGGGGGTGGGGGGGCCCCAACTTCCAAATAAGGGAGTAGTAAGACCCCCCCCATGGTAAGCAGTCTCAATGACTCAACTTTAAAACTTCCCAGCACTTCTCAACTGACTGCTCCTTTAGGGGAGAAGATTGCTGTGCAAGCAAAAAAACTGGGAACTCATTACCCAGGGCAAATGGGTTTTAAACAGTTTCCCATGAATACAGATATTATTTCCACACACTACCAACCCCAAACGGTTGGCCAGATCTACCCCTAAATCAGTGGGCAGAGGCTCAAAAGCAAGTACTGTCTCAAGATTAAAGGCTATTCAGACTGTACCAGAAGAGGAAAAGGGGTAAGGTTTCTACTAAAGACTTTTCCTTGTACCCAGAAAAGACCACTCATCGCATCCTATCTTGGACCAGTCTATCCTAAACACCTTTTTGGTGATTCCAAAATTCAGGATGCTAACTCCTCGCCAGTTGCTTCCCATGATAGGCAAAGATGCCTGGTTGGCAGCACTGGATTTAAAGGAAGCGTACCTGCACATCACAGGGAATTGTGCAGAAAATGCCTACGCTTCAAAGCAGGCTGCATGCACTATCAGTCCTCTGCACTGCCCTTTGGCTTATCTACTGCACCCAGGGTATTCACAAAGTGCCTAACTCCAGTCATTGCATTTTGCAGGCAAAGGATTATTCAAATTTACCCATACCTGGACGATTGTCTAATTCAGGCCGAAAGCCAGGACCAACTTCTGAATCGTCTGGCATTAGTACAAAAGGTGTTATCTTAACTGGGGTACACCATAAACGAAAAGAAATCACATCTGGTATCTTGTCAAATTATATTCCTGGGAGCAAGCTTGAATACAACTTCCCAGATGGCTTTCCTCATGCCAGAGAAACAAATTCATTTGACAACTTACTTCAAACTACTGGCCACAAAAACCCTGCTATCTGCAAGGCAAATACTGCAAGCCTTGGGGTTCATGATCTCGTGCATTCTACTAATTCCATATGCAAGACTGCATATGAGGAAACTACAATGAGGAAACTACAATGGGTGTCTAAAAGGCCTATGGTGTCAACATTCTCGGGATCTAGAAGCAATGATTCCTATCATACCTTGCCTATGGTTAGAATTTCTTTGGTGGGCAGAGGCCTGCCACCAAAACAAGGAACTACCATTTACTCTACCCCCCTGCCACCCAAACCCTAACAGATGCCTCAGACTATGCATTCAGGGCAAATGGAACCAGAGTCGAATGCACCTGCATATCAATCAAAAAATGTTAGCTGTACAGAATGCTCTGACAGCCTTCAAGGACCACATTCTTCCAGGACAATTGATGGTAAAAATGGACAACATCATTGTTATGTGGTGCATAAACAAGCAGGGGGGGTACCCATTCTTACCCCCTCTGCAGACTAGCCATGGCTCTATGGAACACAGCCTTGAGCTACCAAGTGCATCTACAGGCTCAATTCCTGCCAGGAAAACTAAATACACTGGCAGACGAACTAAGCAGAAATCCCCTGGATCCACACGAGTGGAAACTGGAACCAAAGATTTTCAACATTTTGATGGGGATCCCGGATATAGATCTGTTTGCCTCCCCCAGAACTACCAATTGGACAGTTGGCTGTGTTCCTCACAAACTATAGAACAGACTAACCCCCCACCTAAACACGCTGTTCAACCTCAGCCTCTTCACAGGCTGTGTGTCCATAGAATGGCGCACAGCAACGGTTATTCCCCCTCACAAAGGAGGGGCCACAACTGACTCTGGTAACTATCGGCCCCATAAGTCTGACTTGCCCGGTCTGCAAGGCTATGGAGGGCATCATCATGGAACTCCTTAACAAAGACATTGGGAACCTCCAAACACTTGACCCGACCCAGTTCGGCTTTAAGGGCAGATCATGCCTACTAAACCTGGATGACTACTTCGAGACAGTCACCAAGGCCATAGACGAGGAAAAGGTGATTCACACAGCCTACCTTGACCTCGCCAAGGCTTTTGACACCATTCCCCACTCGAGTATTACAGAAAAACTCACCAGCCTGAACATAAACACCTACGTCACAAGATGGGTTGCCAACTGGCTTACAGACAGAACTCACACGGTAAGAATAGCAGGCTCCAGGTCTGACTCTGGTTCATTCACAAGTGGTGTCCTGCAAGGCTCTGTCCTGGGACCCCTACTGTTCGGCATATACTTTTCAGACGTACAGGCAAACACAGGAGGACTATGACTAACCCAAGTTCACCGATGACTGCAAACTGGGATCCATAATTGACACTCCGGCTGACACGGACATCCTCCAAAAGGGCCTTACTGAGACTTGACACCTGGTGTCAGTTATGGCCTCAAGCTAAATGCCAAAAAATGCATAGTCATACCGTTTGGGGGAAAAACAAAACGCCCACGAATTTCCACATAGGTGGCAGCCCCCTTAATACAGAAAAGGTAATAAGAGATCTGGGGACCCAGGTAGATGGTAATCTTTCCTTTGACAATCATATTGCCAAAGTAGTTAGGAAATCCTTCTATGTGGCCCATCTAATTACTAAAGGGTTCGCATCTAGAAATTAAGGATGTTCATCGTGTTTCACTACTGCAGTCATTACACTTAGGTTATCCCGCCGTCAGGCGGTCCCGCAGTCGGCCAGAGTTCCAAAGTCGTGGTCCAGCGTCGGTTGCTGTCGCCTCCTCCCTGATGTCAGTGCGTGAGGGGTATACAAGAAGCAGCCGACACCATTTTCTTCGGTCTTCCTTGCCGCGCGGTGCCCAAAGCAAAAGCAGTTTGCAAGTGTTGGTCGGCCGACTCCTGAGATATCAATTTCAGTTTTCAGAACCGAAGTCTTCAGTAAAGCTAAGTACCCCAATCGGGAAACTTTTTCTTGCCTCAGACCGATGTCAGTAAAAGTTAATTGTGCTTCTTGTAGGAAGCAAATACCTCGTAAGGATTTTCATTCTCGCTGTATTCCATGCCTAGGCCCAGATCACGACGTCACTAGTTGCCGGTTTTGTGCTAGATTTAACAAACGCACTATTAAACGTCTGTTTGATTTTGCTCGCCATTACTTTGGCCGAAGGTTTAATTATACCATGCCTTCTGAACAACCGACAGCCAGAATTTACAAAAAACGCAAAGATAAGGACAGGCATCCGAGGCCCAAAACTGACGACAAAGCCTTTTCTAGGCCAGTCGCCGGTTCTCAGTGAAGCGCTTTCGCAGCCCCTGACACCCGCTACCTCAGAACCACAGGCCGCGACAGACTCCCACATGGAGTTGCGTAGGCCTCTGGATACTCAAGGTGTTGGGCCTACGGAGACTAACCCTTCAGATGGGTCCGGAGCCGCTGAGCAGGCATCTGCTTCTGAGGGTGTTTTCAGACCTTCACAACTTACCATTGCATCTACAGCCAAGTCTAAAACTACATTAAAGACAAAGAAGCAAGTACAGTATTCACCTGGACAGGCCTCCATGCCTAAAAAGCAGATGCTCAAATGGCCGAAGACTTAATTACTCTGATCAGGGGTTCCCATCCCCCTCCTGGTAAAAGGCCTAGGCAGGATACAGACTATGATTCCTCTGACCAGGTTTCTATGTATTCTGATTCCTCTTCAGACCAGGGCTACTCTTTACCCCCCTATGAGGACTCTGACGCTGAAGAATCAATTCCTTCAGCCTCTCCTCCTGAGGATTACTCTTTTGGGGAAACTTTACATACCATGAGGGAGCATTTCCATTGGGAGGGCCAGGATTACTCAGAATCCAAGAAAAGGCTCAGAGACTTTCTTTTATTGCCTCAGCACAGACCCCTTGCTCTTCCACCAGTGTTGGATATTGTGGACGATGTGTTCTCTGAATCCAGTTTAAATCAAGATTCTTTACCCCCTGCTCCAGTCAAGCCAGACAGGTACTACAGAGTCCCTGACTCTCACAAATTTCTTTATAAAAACCCTGCTGGGGTAAAGGCCTCCATGGCTAAAAATCCAGTTCCCTCGGACAGGGACTCTAGAGTATTAGACCGATGGGAGAAGAAAGTTTACACCTCTGCAACATTAGCAGTAAGGGCTTTAAACTGCCAGTTTCACATGCTTAAATATCAACAAATGTTAAGTTGTCATTCTCGCCTTCATTCTTGCTGGATGGGTTCGGAGCTGATCCTCTGCTCCGACTCTGCCTATATTATAGCTCGAGAGCTATTTTTACCGGCTCGAGGCAGCCCTATATCCCACAATACCATGCGCTAACTCCTCAGATCTTGTTTGCCACTTCGCTGCGAGGTTGCTTTTTTACCGGCTCAGGTAAGTAAAGGATTTTTTCAACGAATTTCTAATTTTTTCAGAGTTATTAGGCTATTTTCCCCTACTTTGTTACCTATCGATTTTTTTAAGCCCTACCCACCTCTGTAGTTAACCTTTATAATCAGGCCTACAGGCCATAGTTTCTTTACTCAACTTTGTGTGTGTTGTTCTTTTAATCAGTCCCCTCATCTCCCCCTTGTGTGTAAGTGAGTGAGTGTGTGTACTGATTGTGTGACTGTCTTAGGGCAATGTCCAAAGACATTAAGGTCTCTGGATTCAAGACGTGTGACTCGTGCTGTTAGAAAATGTCTCTGACAGACTGTCACACTTCTTGTGTCTATTGCTTGGGGCCTTTACCCCTGCAGGACTCTTGTTCCGTTTGTCACGGATTTAGTTCAAGAGTCCTGCAGGAAAGGCGTAACAAGCTTATTCTAAGGGGCTTGTTAAAGCCTGATGACTCCCCATCCAAGTCTGGCTCATGGAAGCCATCAAAAACCGCCAAACCCTCGGCTCCAGCTTCTGAGCCGAGGGCTGGTGTTGTCGAGACGGCTCCGACCTCGGTTCCTGCTGGCTCAGAGGTGAGCAAAGTGGGTTCCGCTTCGAAACCATCATCGGAGCCGACCTCAGCGCGCAAGCACTCTAGGTCCCCTTCTTTAGAGTCCGTCAGATTGGCTCAGAGGTCTCCCCTTCTATCGGAGCGGAGTCATAGGACTCATTCATCGAGGTCTTCCAGGCTCTCCGATCACGACATCGAGAGGGTGGTCAGTAGACTCATAAAGTCCCAGGCTCTGGCCCAAATGCTTCAGAGCCCATCTCACCAGACTGTGGCTCCTTCGCTACAATTATCCATTCCTCCTCCGACTCGTGTCTCGAGTTCGGAGCTGGAGTTCGTCGGAACCATGACCTTGCCCACGTCGGAGCCGATACCCCCTCCTTCGGCTCCGACCTCTTTATTGGTTTCGTCTGTGGAGAGGTCCGGGCGCCGGGACTCCATTGTCGGCTCCGAGGGGGCGAGTGGCATCGGACCCTTGTCCGACCCCGCTCTCCCTCTTGGACCTTCGGCTCTGGTTAGTTCGGCCCAGACATCATTCTCGGAGCCTTCTCTGTCGGTTCCGGGGGCGGTTCCGGCCTCTTCAGAGCCGGGGCTACCTTTGGTGTCTGATAGGGGAGCCTTCGAGGTGATGAGGAGTGTGCTGGACCCAGTGTCCACTCCAAGGTTACGTTCTGCGGCTCCTCCCTCTGTAGTGCCTGTTACGGTCTCTGGCCACCCTCCTATACCCGACAGCAGAGATCCAAAGCGTAAGGTGCCCACTTTGGGTGTCTCCTCCTCTTTCGAGGGTTCCCCTGAAGTTTCAGGGGAACCCCCTAGGAAAAGAAAGTGCAAGAGGAAGCACATAGACTCCCCTGAGTGTGTCACTTCGGACACCGACTTGGATGAGTCAGAGGGTTCCCCCAGATCCCCCTCTGAGGAGGTCTCCTTTTCAGACATCTTGGAGATCCTAAGACAGAGGGGAAATTGGTCCACTCTCAAACCTTCTGAGGATGAGTCTGTTTACCTTGACTCCTTTGGCTCTCGCCCTTCCACCTCCTGGGCGTCTCCCCCTTTCGACCCACTAATGGAGGTAGTGGCTAGAAAGGCGTGGGCAGCTCCTGATTCAATGGAACCTACCCCTAGGAGGCCTTCGAAATTTATTTCTGCACCAGATGACAAATCCTTTCTCACCAAAGGTGTTTCAGTTGATGCTATGGTGGTAGCAGCCTCTAAGAAGGAAATAGCTGATCCTTCTGTACCTGTTCATCCTCCTAACAGAGTCCACGACCATGGACATTTACGGCAAGCGGACCTTTGCTTCAGCGACATTTTCTATGCGATCGCTGAACTATTTGTCATTTCACCCGCCTTCAAAGAGACTTGCTCACAGAGCTGGGTGAAACTGTACAGGATCCTTCTACTGCGGGGTTTAAGGACAAAATAAACTCTCAGCTGGCTACCCTGAACTCCATTGTTAACTCCTCCATGCTGCTAATCTCTTATGCAGCCGATGGAGCGAGTAGGGCCACTGGCACAGGCGTTGCGTTGAGACGCCACGCTTGGATGTGACTCTGTAATTTTGCCGACCCCTTCACGGCGTCCTTCACCAACACCCCCTTTGATGGTTCGGAATTTTTCGGGCCTCAGGTGAAGAATATCCTCACCAGATGCGAGCAAGATGATAAGTCTCTCTCTGCCATGGGAGTCCGTTTTTCCATGCCTTCTAGACCTTATCCTAAGGGACAGAGGGGTGGAAAGATGTGGTTCCGCAAACTACAGGGAGTCGTGCCTGCCGCACGTGGTGAATTTCCCCCTAGAGGCAGAGGGGGGAATAATAACAGACGCCGACCCAAGGGCAGAGGGGGTCCACAAAACCAGGGTTCCAGGGAATCTTTCCCTGACCAACCCTTTCAGCATCCCTGAGAAGCTGCCCGACTGTCCACCTTCGGAGGCAGTCGGGGGAAGATTATCTCTGTACCCGGAAGCCTGGCAATCCATCACTCAAGACACATGGGGTACAGAAGATCATATCCGAGGGTTACAAAATTCCTCTTACTTTCCCTCCGGTACAACCGCCAAAACCCCTACCAGACGTACCACCCGCGCAGAGGGGTCAGGCTCAGCTAGAAATAAAAAAGCTGTTAAAGTCATCCAGGCAGACCCAGCAGATCAGCTAGGATCCGGAATCTACTCCAGGATGTTCATCGTGCATACAGCTGCAGTCATAACAGATGGGTTCTCCTGCCGTCAGGCGGGTCCTCAGTCGGCCGAATTCCAAAGTCTAGGTCCGGCGTCGGTTGTCGTCGCTTCTTCCCTGACGTCAGTGCGACAGGGGTATAAAGGAACCAGCCGACTCCATTTTCTTCAGTCTTTCTTGCCGCGCGGTGCCCGAAGCAGAAGCAGTTCGCAAGTGCCGGTCGGCCAGCTCCTGAAGTTACGAAATTTAGAAACCGAAGTCTTCTTAAAAGCTAAGCACCCCGTTGGGGAAACTTTTTTTGCCTCAGACCGATGTCAGACAAAGTTAATAATTGTATTTCTTGTGGGAAGCAAATACTGCATAAGGATTTCCATTCCCTCTGTATACCTTGTTTAGGCCCAGACCACGACGTCTCGGTCTGTCGTTTTTTGCTACATTCAACAAACGCACTATTAAGCGTCGGGCGGAGTTCGCCCAGCATTATTTTGGGAAAGCATTCAACTATACTATGTCGTCGGATACTCCGACTCCGGTTTTGTCTAAAAAAAACGCAAAGACAAGGACCGACGCACGAGGTCTGCGGCCTCTACTGACACCACGCCAAAGCTGACTACACGTGGTCCGGTTCTCAGTGAGGCGCCTACGCAGCCCCCGATTACCGAAGACACTTCTTTGACAGTGTCTCCTGTGCCCGAGGTCGCAGGCTTCTCGGCCCACACCCCGACTACAGATACCGAAGCCACTCTTGGCGTTGAAACTCAGAATGTGGACAGGTCCACCTCCACTCAAGGTGTCTTCAGACCTTCGTCGTCTTTCTCCATCAAGGCTTTCACAAAGTCTAAAGCATCCTTGCACCCTAAGAGACCAGCTACACAGGGCCCATCTACAGGCCCCATGCCTAAGAAAATAGATGCTTAAAATGGCTGAGGATTTAATTACTCTAATCAGAGGTTCTCAGCACCCACCGGACAAAAGGCCCAGAGTGGAGGAAGATTCCCCCTCCTCTGACCAGGGCTCCATTATTTCAGAGCACTCTGATGATGAGGAACATTCTTACTCCCCTTTTGAAGACTCTGATGCGGAAGAGTCCATCCCTTCTGTATCCCCCCCCCCCCTGAGGATTACTCATTTGGGGAAACTTTGCATATTTTAAGGGAATACTTCCACTGGGAAGGCCAGGATTATTCAGATTCCAGGAAAAGGCTCAGGGAATTTCTCTTGTTACCTCAGCATAGGCCTCTGGCTATTCCTCCTGTCTTGGACATCCTAGATGATGTTTACTCGGAGGCCTGCCTTAACCCGGACTCTCTACCCCCAGCACCAGTGAAGCCTGACCGGTACTACAGGGTTCCTGACTCACACCAATTTCTTTACAAAAGCTATGCTGCTGACCCAGAAACCATCTCATAGGACCCAAAGGGAGTTAAGGCCTCCATTGCCAAAAATCCATTGCCCTCAGAGAGATTCCAGATCTTTAGAAAGGTGGGGAAAAAAGGTATATACCTCTGCTACCTTATCCATGAGGGCCTTAAACTGTCAGTTTCATATGCTAAAATACCAACAGGTTTTGTTATCACAATTGGAGTAAAATGTCACAACCTGAACAACCAGACTTGAAGGAGTTGCAGGATTTGATGCATAGTGCAGAACAAGTGGGTAAGCATACCTTACAATGTGGTTTTGATGCTCTAGAGGCCTCATGTAGAGCTGCTGTTACAGGATCAGTCATACGTAGGCATGCCTGGGTCAAGGAACAAGCCTTGCCTGATCATGTCAAAGCTAAATTACTAGACGCCCCACTTCAAAAGGATGTACTATTTGGTGCTAATGCTGAGAAGGTATTAAGGAAAATGGAGGAAAAGGCTAAATCAATGCAAACAGTGAAAGAATTTCTACAGGTTCAACCCCCACGTTTTAGTAGAAATTGGCCTTCCAAAAACTGGTCCTTTCCTGCCACAGACAGACCCCCAAAGAGGCAGATACAGGCGCCCCTAGGGGCAGAGGACAATCCCAAGGATCGTATAGAGGCAGACGGTGGCAAGCCCCTACACAAAGAGGTGGTGAGGACAACTCGCGATCTTTCAGAAAGCAAACCCAATGACTTTCCCCTTTGCATGCCAACCAGGTTTCAAACGGCAGCCCCCTTCGGAGGAAAGCTGGCATTATTTTCAAAAAATTGGCATGTCACAAAGGACAAATGGATCCTGGACATTATAAACAGAGGCTACAAATTTCATTTTCACACCCTTCCAAAAATGAGAGGCATGCCAAACCTGCCACACAATCAAAGGGCAGAGGCACAAAAACAAATTGCAGATCTCATAAACATGAAAGCTATTCAAGAGGTACCTACGCACGAACAAGGTCAAGGTTTTTATTCCAGGCTATTTCTGGTGCCAAGGAAGGGAAAAGATTGGAGACCTATTTTGGACCTATCCATCCTAAACACATTTCTACTCGTACCAAAATTCAAGATGCTCACTCTACAGCAACTTCTTCCCATGCTGGGCAAGGAGTCTTGGGTGGTAACATTGGACCTCAAGGAGGCATACCTGCATGTCCCAATCAGACAAAATTGCAGAAGGTACCTCAGATTTCGTGCAGGTTCAACCCATTATCAATTCTCTGCATTGCCCTTTGGCTTATCTACTGCGCCCAGAGTATTCACGAAATGCCTGGCATCAGTAATTGCCTACTGCAGACTTCAAGGGATAGAAATATGCCCCTATTTGGACTGCCTGATCCAAGCGGACAGCAAGCACATTCTTCTGAAACATCTGGCTTATGTAATAATGTTATTGAAATCTCTGGGATACACAGTCAACAAAAAGAAATCCAGGCTAATACCTTCTCGGAAGATAATTTTCCTGGGTGCCAATTTGGACACAAACACCCAGATGGCCTACCTCACGCCAGAGAAGCAGGGGCAACTAATACAATACTTCAGAACACTAGCAAATTGCACCAGGCTGACCAAGGAAAATCCTGCAGGCTCTGGGATTCATGGCATCTTGCATCTTACTAATCCCATGTGCAAAGCTGCACATGAGGAAACTACAATGGTACCTGAAAAACATATGGTCTCAACACATCCACAGTTTGGAAACAATAATACCACTAATTCCATGTCTGCAAAAGGAATTTCTGTGGTGGGCTCAAGCATGTCAAACACAGGTCTTCCATTCAGCAAACCTCAAGCAAATCAAGTTATCACAACAGACGCCTCTGACTACGCCTGGAGGGCGCACATGACAGATCGGTGCATTCAGGGCAAATGGCCCCAAAAAGAAAAGCACCTTCACATCAATCAAAAAGAAATGCTAGCAGTAATAAATGCTATTATAGCTTTCAAGGACCTTCTACAACCAGGTCCGTTATTGATAAGAACGAACAACACCACAGTTATGTGGTACATAAACAAACAGGGAGGAACACGTTCTTACCCCCTATGCAGACTGGCCATGTTACTTTGGAACATGGCCATGAACTTACAAATGGAACTACAAGCACAGTACTTGCCAGGCAAGGAAAACATGCTGGCAGACAACCTAAGCAGAAATATGATCAGTTGGACATCAATGACAGTTTATGCCTTCCCTCCTCTTCCTCTGCTGCCCAAAGTTCTATTAAAGACCAAAGCAGACAGACCAAAGATGATTCTCATTGCTCCGGACTGGCTAAGGCAACACTGGTACCCACTCCTGAGGAGCCTGACTCATTCCCCACCATGGACCCTGCCTCTAATGCCTCTTCTTCTGACTCAGCACAGTTTCAAAACTCTTCACAGCCAGATAAAAACACTCAATCTAGCCGCATGGAAGATTCCTTAGCATCTCAACAGGTCCTACTCTCCAAGGAGTCATTTTGGAGGCCAGAAGGCCATCAACTAGAAAAGCTTACTCCGCAAAATGGAAACGTTTTTGTGTCTGGAATGAGAAAAAGGGGCAGGATCCTGGAAAACTGAATTTACCTCAAATACTACAATATTTGGCTGAACTGCTAGCAGTGGAGTGAGTTTCTCCTCCTCCAAAATACATGCCTCAGCCATTTCTGCAGAATACAACACTGATCCACCTTTATTCTCTCACCCTCTCTTAAGACAGTTCCTCAGAGGGGCTAAGAATTTAAGGTCTCCAAGGAAACAACCAATACCTGCTTGGGATCTTAATTTCATTCTGGAAAAATTGACCTTGCCTCCTTTTGAGCCAGCTGTCTCATCAGATTTGCAATATTTGTCCTGGAAAACAGCTTTCCTTCTGGCTATCACCTCAGCTCGTAGAGTTTCAGAACTACAGGCTCTCATGGCTGTCCAGCCCTTTATCATCTTCCATCCGGACAGAGTTTCCTTATGAACCAACCCGACCTTTATGCCTAAAGTGGTATCCAGGGTAGCTTTAAATCAGGCCATACATTTACCTACTTTTTATCCTAATCCTCAAAACAAAGGGGAGAGATTACTACATTCCTTGGACATCCACAGACAGCTGCGTTATTATTTGGACAGAACAAAGCCTTTCAGAAAATCAGAACAGCTCTTTGTGGCCTATGCGGTAGGAGCTCAAGGGAAGCCAATTTCCAAAAAGACAATTTCAAAATGGATAGACCACTGCAAACGCTTTTGCTATTCCTTTCATGGCAAAACTGTTCCTACAGGCATTAGAACTCATTCCACCAGGGCCACAGCCACATCTGCAGCCTTCCTCAGAGGAGTTCCTACCAAGGATATTTTTGAAGCAGCCACTTGGAGTTCTGTGCTTACCTTCTCCAAGCACTACAACCTACCATTTTACTCCAAATCTAGAGCAGGCTTTGCCACTGCAGTCTTGCAGGGCATTTTGGCTCCTCCTAGTTCCAACTAGTGCCTACCACCCCTTTCGTAGCTTTGGGATTCTACCCATCTGTTATGACTGCAGCTGTATGCATGATGAACATCGTACAGTTTTGTACCTACCATAAATGTAGATGTTAGAGTGCTAATACAGCTGTAGTCCAGGTTTCCCTCCCTCCTTCCCCTCTTGAGACAGGCCTATAGGCTAACGCATCCTCATACAACTTGATTGGGGTTTTCATTTATGATGTATTTGCTTGCCAACTACTGTATTTTGATTATATAGCACTGCATTATCACACAAATTTATTATTGCCTTCCTTCTGGGGGCACCTGACATCTGGGGCAAGAAAAACTGAAGAAAATGGCGTCTGCTGGTTCCTTTATACCTCTGTCGCACTGACGTCAGGGAAGAAGCGACGACAACCGACGCCGGACCTAGACTTTGGAGTTCGGCCGACCGAGGACCCGCCTGACGGCAGGAGAACCCATCTGATGTCCTTCAAGAATGCAACTGCAGTCCTAACATATGGGTTGTCCTGCCTCAGGCAGCCCTTGGTCGGCCGAATTCCAAAGTCTGGGTCCGGTGTCGGCTGGTGTTGCCTCCTCTCCGTCGCAACAGCTGGAGTATAAAGGCATCGGCCGACGCCATCTTCAGTCTTTCTTGCCGCGCGGTGCCCAAAGCAGAAGCAGTTCGCAAGTGCCGGTCGGTCAGCTCCTATGTTTTCAGTACCGAAGTCATCTAAAAGCTAAGTACCCCGTTGGGGAACTTTTTTTTCTTGCCTCAGCCGATGTCAGAACAAATTGAGAAAGTTAATAATTGTTTGTCTTGTGGTAAACAAATACCTCATAAGGACTTCCATTCTTACGGCCTTCCTTGCCTGGGCCCAGACCACGACGTCTCGGCCTGTGCTCGCTTTAATAAGCGCACTCAGGCGCCGGGCAGAATTTGCCGTAGACTTTTTCGGTGGATCTTTCGCATATATCATGCCGTCGGATCAACCGACAACTCAATCTGCCAAAAAACGATAGGACTGGGACCGACCTCCTCGGCCCGCGTCCACCACTGATGCAACTCCTAAACCCTCTGCTAGTGCTTCGGTCCCTTTGGAAGCAGTAATTCAACCGCTCCAGGCCGACGACACAGCGTTAACACGACCTTCGGTCTCTGAGATCTCTCCGGTGCCGGTTGTTGATTTTCCTCCGGAAACCGAAGTTCTGGATCTACCCGACACCATTTCTGTAGACAACGTTACTCCTGCACGTGGGGCTGCTAGGCCTCCTGTATCCATGTCCATCAAGGCCTTTGCACGTGCTAAGGCCGCCAGCCAGGCCAAGGCCCATCCTAAACCTGCTGCTCAGGCCCCTTCTGATAAACAGATGATGTCTCTTGCTGCAGATCTTATTTCTCTTATCAGGGGGTCTCAGCCTCATCCAGATAGAGGTTCTCAGCCACCTGCAGAGAAAAGGCCCAGAACTGAGCAGGCTGACAACCTCTCTTCAGATGAAGCCTCTGGGGATTCTGAGCATTCTGATACCCAAGAAGAATCCTTCCAGGCCTACGAGGACTCTGATGGTGATGAATCAATTCCCTCTGCCTCCCCTCCAGAGGATTTCTCGTTTGGTGAAGTCCTGCACTCTGAGGGAACATTTTAAATGGCAGGGTCAGGAATTCTCTGATTCCAGGAAAAGGCTGCGTCCCTTCCTCAAGCTTCCCCAGCACAGACCTTTAGCTATTCCTCCAGTTGTGGATGTTTTGGATGATGTTTTCTCTGACTCCAGTGCTAACCCTGATTCTCTTCCCCCCTGCTCCTGTCAAGCCAGCCAGATATTATAGAGGTCCCTGACACTCACAAGCATCTCTTTAAGGCCCACTCTGTGGATCTAGAAACTATTTCACAGGGCCCCAAGGGAGTGGCTACTTCCACTGCCAGCGGACAGGGAAGCTAGGTACCTGGAGAGATGGGGTAAAAAAGTTTATACCTCTACCACCCTAGCCATGAGGTCACTTAACTGCCTTTTTCACATGTTTCAGTACCAGGATTTTTTACTGGATGATTTACAGAAAAAGTTAGCCTCTCCTGAGCCTATCGATAGAAAGGCATTGCAGGAACATATACATAACACTCAGCAGGTTAACAACCATTTTCTTCAGTGTGGTTATGATGCATTGGAAGCTTCATGTAGGGCAGCTATGACTGGGGCTGTGATACGTAGACATGCTTGGTTAAAAGATCAGTCTTTGCCTGACCATGTTAAAGTAAAGATGTCCTTCAAGGATGCATCTGCAGTCATTACAAATGGGTTGTCCTGTCGTCAGGCAGCCCTTCGGTCGGCCGGATTCCAAAGTCTGGGTCTGGCCTCGGCTGGTGTCGCACTTCACCCGACGTCATAGCTGCAGTTATTCGGGTATAAAGGCAGTAGCCGACGCCATTTTCCTCAGTCTTTCTTGCCGCGTGGCGCCCGAAGCAGAAGCTGTTCGCAAGTGCCGGTCGGTCAGATCCAGAGATTACTACTACCGAATACTACTTCGAAGACTTCTAAAAAGCTAAGTACCCCGTTGGGGACTCTTTCTTGCCTCAGCCGATGTCAGAGAAAGTGAATAACTGTTTATCTTGTGGGAAACAAATACCTCATAAAGATTTCCACTCCGACTGTATACATTGTTTAGGCCCAGACCACGACGTAGCAGCTTGTCTAGCCTGCGCTCGGACGCTTAGACGCTGGTCGGAGTTTGCTGAACAAATTTTCGGCTCTGATTTTGCCTACATTATGCCGTCGGATCCTCCGACAACGCAAATTTCCAAAAAATGAAAAGAAAAGGACCGACACTCGCGGTCCGCGGTCTCGGCCGAAACCGCGATTAAGCAAACCGCGAGTGTCTCTGTTTCGGCCGAAACCGAGCAAGCGGTTCTTTCTCCAGCCGAAACCATGCCTTCTACCGAGGCCTCCTCTAACCTGGTATAATCAGCTTCTGAAATCCAGCCTTCTGTTGCGGTTTCTCAGGAATTATCTGACACAATTCCCCTGGATATTTCAACCCCTGCACATGGAGCTGCTAGGCCTCCTGCAGCCATGTCTATTAAGGCCTTTGCCAGGGCTAAAGCAGCCAAAGCTTCCAAAACTGTGCCTGCCAAACCCCCCCTTACACAGGCCCAGCACTAGCTCTCATATGCTTTCTTTGGCTGAGGATTTAATTTCTTTAATTCGTGGATCCCAGCCTCATCCAGACAGGTCCTCTCTCCCACCTCCAGAAAAGAGACCTAGAGCAGAGCCCCCTGAACCAGTATCCACTGATGGTTCCTCTGATGAATCAGAACATACAGACCTTCCTGAGGCTTCTTATTCTCCTTACGAAGACTCTGATGTGGAAGAGTCCATTCCTTCAGCCTCTCCACCTGAGGAATTTTCCTTTGGGGAAACCTTGCATGCTATGAGGGAACATTTTCAGTGGCAGGGCCAAGATTTCTCGGACTCCAGAAAAAGGCTTAGAACCTTTCTACATTTGCCACAACATAGGCCTTTAGCTATACCTCCAGTTCTTTCTGTTGTAGATGATGCATTTAATGATGCTTGCACTGCTCCTGATCATTACCTCCGGCTCCTGCTAAGCCTGATAGGTTCTACAGGGTCCCGGACACTCATCACCATTTATACAAGGCTCCTTTTGCAGATCCAGAGACTATCGCCCAGGGCCCTAAAGCTGTAGCTGCTACTTCTACTAAAACCCTCCCTCTGAAAGGGAATCCAGGTCCTTAGAGATGGGGTAAAAGAGTTTACACTTCTGCTACCTTGTCAGCTAGGGCTTTGAACTGCCAATTTCATATGATTCAATATCAAGAGTTTATGCTTGACCAGTTAACTAAAAAGCTTTCCTCTGAAGAATCTTTAGATAAAAAATATGTTCAGGAAATGGTACATAACATACAGCAGGTTAGTAACCATTCTTTAAAATGTGGCTATGATGCACTGGAGGCTTCCTTTAGATCAGCCATGACTGGCACAGTTATCAGGAGACATGCATGGTTGAAAGAACAGGCATTACCAGACCATGTCAAATCAAAGCTTTTGGATGCACCCATGGACAAGGTCAATTTATTTGGTTCCCCTGCTCAGCAGGTACTAAAAAAGATGGAAGAGAAGGCAAAATCTGTACAAACGGTGAAAGATTTCTTACAGGTTCAACCTCCAAGGTTTAGCGGGAACTGGCCCTCCAAGAATTGGTCCTTTCCGGACTCCTCAAAGGCTCAGAGAGGCAGGAATAGGCGTTCAAGAGGCAGAAACCAATCCAGGGGTGCCTACAGGGGACGCCAATGGCAAGGTAATAACCAGCGAGGCACGGACGCAGCCACCACCACTACAACACCTCAATCACAGTGACTTGACAGTGGCACCGCCTACCAGGGAACAACTAGAAGCACCCTTAGGCGGAAAATTAACCTTATTTTCAAAAAACTGGCATTGCATCACAAGGGAAAAATGGATTTTGCAAACTATAGACCAAGGTTACAGGTTCCATTTCCATACTCTACCAGGGAAGAGAGGAATGCCAAACCTACCACCTACTCAAAGGACAGAAGCTCTAAAACAAATATCTCTGCTATTAAGAATGAGAGCTGTGGAAAAGGTACCATCTATGGAGCAAGGAAAGGGATTTTACTCCAGACTCTTCCTGGTACCAAGAAAAGAAGACAAATGGAGACCCATTCTAGACCTGTCCGCTTTAAACACATTCCTTATTGTTCCAAAATTCAAAATGCTGACCCTACAGCAGCTTCTTCCCATGCTGGGCAAGGAGTCTTGGCTGGTAACTCTAGATCTCAAGGAGGCATACCTGCACGTCCCCATAAGACCAATTTGCAGAAGATACCTCAGATTTCTTGCAGGATCAGAGCATTATCAATTTTCAGCATTGCCCTTTGGCTTATCTACTGCCCAGAGTGTTCACGAAATGCCTGGCATCAGTAATTGCTCATTGCAGACTTCAGGGAATCCAAATTTATCCCTACCTGGACGACTGCCTGATACAAGCGGACAACAAAAGCAAGCTAGCAGAAGACCTACAAAGAGTCATTTACCTGCTGCAAGCCTTGGGATATACAGTCAATATAAAAAAGTCAAGGCTGATTCCATCCCAAAGAATAACCTTTCTGGGTGCAGAGCTGGACACATCAAAACAAATGGCATTCCTAACTGCAGAAAAGAAAGAGCAACTACCTCTCTACTTCTTGGCATTAACAAAGCAGAACCACTTAACTGCAAGAAAAGTACTGCAAGCTCTAGGCTTCATGGCATCCTGCATAATTCTGGTCCCTCATGCCAGACTGCATATGAGAAAGCTACAGTGGTACCTAAGGAATTTGTGGTCCCAACACAAGCACAGCCTAGAAACCAAAATTCCAATAATCCCATGCCTGAAGCAAGAGTTCCTATGGTGGGCTCAGGCCTGTCAATCAAACGCAGGATTGCCCTTCTGCAAAAGCCAACCAAGCCAAAACATCACGACAGATGTCTCAGACCTCGGTTGGGGGGCACACATGCTGGGCAAGTGCATACAAGGCTTATGGACTCAAGACCAGCTGCGCCTACACATAAATCTAAAGGAAATGCTGGCAGTAAAATTGGCAATCCAGTCATTCAGACCATTTCTCCAAGAAGGACAGTTGATAAAGACAGACAACACCACAGTTATGTGGTACATCAACAAACAGGGAGGCACCCATTCATATCCTCTATGCCGGCTGGCACTGGACCTATGGGATGTGGCCCTGAGCTACAACATTCAGTTACATGCAATTTTTGTACCGGGAAAAGAAAACATTCTAGCAGACATGTTAAGCAGAACAACCACAGATGCCCACGAATGGATGCTTCATCCGGACATCTTCAAAGCCATCACAAGGGAATGGGGATTACCACAAATAGACTTGTTTGCATCCCCATTCAATCACCAGCTAAAGAAATTCTGCACAAGGACGTACCACCCACTTGCTTGGAAGGTGGACTCCCTATCTTTCAGTTGGAAAAACCTGACAGCATACGCATTTCCACCACTTCCTTTGATGCACAAGGTGCTTCTGAAGATCAAAGAGGACCGTCCAAGGATCATCCTGATAGCTCCAGACTGGCCAAGACAACATTGGTACCCATTGCTGAGGAGCATGTCTCGGGAACAAATATGGACACTACCCCTAATCCCATTACTGTTAACACAGAACAACTTCAACATCCTGCATCCAAACCTGAAAACTCTGCAGCTAACTGCCTGGAACATTACATAACAGGAAATAACCCAAATTTATCCCAAAAGGGTTAAAGACATAATCCTGGAGGCTCGCAGACCTTCAACAAGAAAGAATTATGCAGCAAAATGGAAAAGATATCTCATTTGGAGTACTGCAAAGGGAGAAGATGTGACTCTGGTAAACATGGCCAACATCCTAGAGTACTTGGCAGAGCTCTTCCACACAGGCCTGTCCTATTCTTCCATCAAGATACATGCATCAGCTATTTCAGCACAATACAGCTTGGATCCTCCTGTCTTCTCTCATCCCCTGCTCAGACAGTTTCTGAGAGGAATTAAAAATGTAAAGCCTCCCAGGAAACCACCATTGCCAGCATGGGACTTGAACTTTGTGCTAGAAAAATTGACACTTCCTCCTTTTGAGCCAGCAGCAACAGCAGAATTACAATACTTATCCTGGAAGACTGCTTTCCTGCTGGCAATAACTTCAGCAAGAAGGGTCTCTGAACTACAGGCATTAATGGCAGTGCAACCCTTCCTGATCTTACATCAAGATAGTGTCCATGAGAACAAATCCTACATTTATGCCTAAGGTGGTATCCAGAGTGTCATTAAATCAGGCTATCCACCTACCTACATTCTTCCCAAACCCACAGAACAGGGGAGAAAGACTTTTGCATACCTTGGATGTACACAGACAGTTACGCTACTACCTGGACAGAACTAAGTCCAATAGAAAAACTGACCAGCTTCTGGTAGCATATGCCACAGGAAAGGAAGGAAAACCAATTTCAAAGCAGACAATCTCCAAATGGATAGGAAATTGCATTAGATTTTGTTACTCCTACCATGGAAAGAAAACCCCAGAGAACATCAGGCCTCACTCCACAAGGGCTACAGCCACTACCACAGCTTTCTTACGAGGAGTGGCTACCAAGGACATTATAGAGGCTGCTACTTGGACCTCCGTGCATACATTTGCCAAGCATTACAATTTACCTTTATAGTCTAGATCCCGAGCAGGTTTTGCCACTGCTGTTTTGAAAGGGATCCTAGCTACACCATAATCTCTACTCTTTCCTCCTCCCCTTGTTTAGCTATGGTATTCTACCCATTTGTAATGACTGCAGATGCATCCTTGAAGGACATAGTACAGTTTTGTACCTACCATAAATGTAGATGTCCGATAGGAATGCATCTGCAGTCAGGATTACCCACCCACCTTCCCCTCTGAGGTACTCCTAGGGTATTTGCCAGCCTTCAGCTAGCTTGGGGGGGATCTATTATGGTGTATTTGTTTGTATATATGTACATACATGCTTATTTTTTGTGTTTGCTCTCTATTTGGAATCATTGGCATTTATCCAAATTTAGCCTTCCAAGAGGGCACCTGGCATCTGGGGCAAGAAACACTGAGGAAAATGGCGTCGGCTGATGCCTTTATACCCGAATAACTGCAGCTATGACGTCGGGTGAAGTGCGACACCAGCCGAGGCCAGACCCAGACTTTGGAATCCGGCCGACCGAAGGGCTGCCTGACGACAGGACAACCAATTTGTAATGACTGCAGATGCATTCCTCTCGGACATCTACATTTATGGTAGGTACAAAACTGTACTTAACTTGATGCACCTCTGGAAAAACAGAAGCTTTTTGGTGCTAATGCACAAGATGTGTTGAAATCCATTGAGGAAAAAGCTAAGTCAGTACAGACAGTCAATTATTTCCTTCAGGTTCAGCCACCCAGATTCAGCAGAAACTGGCCTTCAAAGAATTGGTCCTTCCCAGACTCTGACAAGTTTCAGAGGGGAAAAAGCAGGCGTGCCCGAGGTAGAGGGCAATACCGAGGATCCTACAGGGGCCGCCAATGGCAACCTCCAAATCAAAGAAGTGGCGCAGGCAGCCCAACTGCACCACAAGGACAATCACAATGACTTGACTTTCATACCGCCTACAAAGGCTCAAAGAGAAGCACCTTTGGGTGGAAAATTATCCTTATTCTCAAAAAACTGGCATATCTTAACCAAGGACAACTGGATTCTGGATTTAGTAGACAAGGGTTACAGATTCCACTTCCATACTTTACCAATAAGACAAGGCATGCCAAACCTGCCACATCATCAAAGGGCAGAGGCACTCGCTCAAGTTTCAAAGCTGTTAAGTATAAAAGCAATAGAAAGGGTTCCTCCTCAGGAACAAGGCCAGGGATTTTATTCAAGACTGTTCCTTGTTCCAAGAAAAGAAAACAAATGGAGACCTATACTGGACTTGTCAACTCTAAATACTTTTCTCATTGTGCCAAAGTTCAAAATGCTGACGCTGCAGCAACTCCTTCCCATGCTGGGCAAGGGGTCTTGGCTGGTCACTCTGGACCTCAAGGAGGCATACCTGCATGTCCCAATCAGACAAAGCTGCAGAAGATACCTCAGATTTCTTGCAGGGACAGAGCATTATCAGTTCTCAGCATTGCCGTTTGGCTTATCTACTGCGCCCAGAGTGTTCACGAAATGCCTGGCATCAGTAGTGGCACACTGCAGACTCCAGGGGATTCAAATATACCCCTACCTGGACGACTGCCTCATACAAGCAGACAACAAACAAACCTTAAAAGCAAACTTGGACTATGTCATTCAACTACTGCAGGCCTTGGCATACACAGTCAACATTCAGAAGTCAAGACTACTGCCATCCCAACAGATTATTTTCCTAGGAGCCAAACTGGACACACAAACTCAAATGGCCTACCTCACAGAGGAAAAACAACAGCAGTTACCAGAGTACTTCAAAGACCTAGCAAAACTCTCCCAGCTGACTGCAAGGAAAATCCTGCAGGCCCTGGGATTCATGGCATCTTGCATTCTTCGGATACCTTTGGCAAGACTTCATATGAGAAAGCTGCAATGGTACTTAAAAAGCTTATGGTCCCAACACAGCCAAAGCCTAGAGGACGTAATCCTACTTATTCCATGTCTGCAAAAGGAATTTTTATGGTGGGCTCAAGCAAGTCAGTTAAACAAAGGCATGTCTTTCAACAGACCTCAAGCAGGTCAAATGATTACAACAGACGCCTCAGATCATGGATGGGGCACATGGAGGGCAGATGCATTCAAGGTCTATGGACACCAAAGGAAAGACATCTGCACATAAACCAAAAAGAGATGTTGGCAGTGATGCATGCAATCGAGACTTTCGAAAAATCACTACAACAAAGACATTTGCTAATAAGGACAGACAACACCACTGTCATGTGGTATATAAACAAGCAGGGAGGCACTCATTCTTATCCCCTCTGCAGACTAACAATGCTTCTCTGGGAAAAATCCCTGAGTCTGAAGATACATTTGCAATCCCAGTTTGTGCCAGGCAAGGACAATGTACTGGCGGACAACCCGAGCAGAAATTTCTTGGATCCACACGAATGGATGCTGCATCCTCACATTTTCTCACAACTAACAAAGACATGGAGAAGACCGGACGTAGATCTCTTTGCTTCCCACTTAAATCATCACTTGGAAAAGTTCTGCACAAGGACCCACCATCCTCTAGCCTGGAAAACGGATGCGCTCTCCTTCAGCTGGAATTCCCTAAAAATGTATGCATTCCCTCCTCTACCTCTGCTGACCAAGGTGATACTGAAGATCAAAGCAGAACAACCAACAGGCATTTTGATAGCTCCAGACTGGCCAAGGCAACACTGGTACCCATTGCTGTTGAGCATAACTCGGACCAGACCGTGGCCTCTGACCCTATGGCCCCTGCTTCTAACACAACACAATTACAGGACTGTCCATCAAAACCTGAAAACATTGCATCTGACAGCCTGGAGGTTACCATGACTCCTCCATCTCTCTTTCCAAAACAGTTTGAGATCTTACTGGAAGCACGCCGACCTTCCACCAGAAAAACCTATTCAGCCAAGTGGAAGAGATTCAGCATCTGGAATGCCAACAGGGGTCAGGATACAACATTACTGATTATACCTCAGATATTAGAATACTTGGCAGAAATGTTTCATACTGGACTCTCATACTCTTCTATAAAGATTCACGCCTCAGCAATCTCAGCAAAATACAATTGTGACCCACCAGTGTTTTCACATCCTTTGCTAAGACAGTTCCTAAGAGGGATAAAGAATATCAAACCTCCCAGAAAGCAGCCAGTACCTGCATGGGACCTCAATTTCGTTTTGGAAAAATTAACTCTTCCACCTTTTGAGCCAGCAGCAACTTCAGAAATGCAATTTCTATCATGGAAAACGGTATTTCTATTGGCAGTCACATCTGCAAGAAGAGTCTCTGAGATACAGGCACTCATGGCAGTGCCTCCCTTCCTCATTTTTCATCAGGACAGAGTTTCTCTTAAGAACCAATCCTACATTCATGCCAAAAGTTATTTCCAGGGTGTCTCTAAATCAAGCTATTCACCTGCCTACTTTCTTCCCCAATCCTCAAAATAGGGGGGAAAACCTGCTGCATACTTTGGACATACACCAGGCAACTACGCTAATACTTGGACAGAACTAAGGCCACCAGAAAGTCTGACCAACTGTTTGTAGCCTATGCTGCTGGAGTACAAGGAAAAGCAATCTCCAAACAAACAATTTCAAAATGGATTGGACACTGCATCAGATTCTGCTATTCTTTCCATGGAAAAGGTGTGCCAGCCAATATTAGGCCACATTCCACCAGAGCTATAGCCACATCCACAGCTTTCCTAAGAGGAGTGGCAACAAAGAACATTTTAGAGGCTGCTACATGGAGCTCCGTGCATACATTTACCAAGCACTACAACCTGCTCTTATACTCCAGATCCCGAGCAGGCTTTGCTTCGGCAGTCCTGCAGGGCATTTTAGCTACACCATCCCTCTCTTAGTTCCATCCACCCCCAGCTTGGCTATGGTATTCAACCCATATGTTATGACTGCAGTTGCATTCTTGAAGGACATAGTACAGTTTTGTACCTACCATAAATGTAGATGTCCGATAGATATGCAACTGCAGTCAATTCCACCCTCCTACCCCTCTGCAACTTTCTTTATGGGTCCCTACCCCTATTCCTATTAGCTGGGGGTATCTCCTACGGTGTATCTGTTTATTACTGTTGTGCATGTGTGGAATTTTTTATCCATTCACCAAATTTAGCCTTCCTAGAAGGGCACCTGGCATCTGGGGCAAGAAACACTGAAGATGATGGCGTCGGCCGATGCCTTTATACTCCAGCCGTTGTGACGTCTGAGAGGAGGCGACACCAGCCGACGCCGGACCCAGACTTTGGAATTCGGCCGACCGAGGGCTTCCTGAGGCAGGACAACCCATATGTTATGACTGCAGTTGCATATCTATCGGACATCTACATTTATGGTAGGTACAAAACTGTACTTTCTTTTTGGTACCAAAAAAGACAGGAGATTGGAGACCCATTTTGGACCTCAGCAGGTTAAACAACTGTGTTAAAGACAAAATTTTGGATGGTAATACTGCAGTCCATTCTACCCTTTTTGGGCAGAGACAACTGGATGTGCTCATTAGACCTCCAGGACGCGTACTACCACATAAAAATACACAGGCGCTCCAGGAGGTTTCTCCGCTTCTGGCTGGGAGTCAGTCATTTTCAATTCAGGGCCCTGCCCTTTGGTCTCACCACAGCCCCCCGGGTGTTCACCAAATGTTTGGCAGTGGTCACGGCTCACCTGAGACAAAAAGGATTCCAGTTGTTTCCATACTTAGACGACTGGCTCATTTCCGCTACCACCAAACAGGATCTTGTAATGACCATGATTATACTATCCATCTTTGCAACAGCCTGGGTATTTCTATAAATTTTGCAAAGTCCTCCTTGTCGCCTTGTTAATGTATAAACTTTACAGGCACCGTATTAAACACCACAGAAATGTCTGCAACATTACCACCTCAGGGAGTGACAGACATAAGGTGGAATGTTCAGCTCCTGTTTCAGTCCAGCAGAGTCCAAGTCAAGCTAGTATTGAAAGTGTTGGGCCTCATGGCGGCAGCGATTCTTCTACTTCCATTAGCACGCTTCCACATGAGGCTCCTTCAGTGGATGCTGTTTTCTCGGTGGTCCTTTCAGCAGCTGCCAATGACCCACAACATTTTGATAACACCATCTTGCAAGAAACATCTCTCCTGGTGGATGGTTTCCCCTCAGCTTTTTCAGGGCACACCTTTTGTTCTTCCCCCCTCCAGTTGCCACTGTCACAACGGATGCCTCCCTGATCGGGTGGGGGGGGCATTATCAGGGCAGGACGGTCCAGGGCACTTGGCAACAGTCAGAATGCCACCTGCACATAAATGTCCTGGAGATGAGGGCGGTGCTTTTGACGTTGCAGGCCCTTCAGTGCTCTCTTCCCACGGGGACTATAGCAATGCAAACGGACAATATGTCTGTAGTGTGGTACATAAACAAGCAGGGCGGAACAAAGTCCTGCCCTCTCTGTCGAGAAGCACTCATACTTTGGCAATGGGCGATTTCATCTCAACGGTTTCTGATAGCAACGCACATCCCCGGGAAGTCCAACGTCATAGCAGACTGATTGAGCAGAACTATCCTCATGCCTCACGAGTGGTCTCTAAATCAAGCGGTAGTAGACTGAAGTTTTCGGAAGTGGGGCCAGTCTTGCTGCGACCTTTTCGCAACTCCGTAAAACAGCAAGTGCCTCGACTTCTTCACACTTTTCCCTCTACCAGGCCAGCCCCTCAGAGATGCTCTTGTTCACGTTTGGCTCTGGGGTCTTCTTTATGCCTTTCCTCCCTTTCCATTGATCCCGCAACTAATTCAGAAAGCAACCGCTTTGAGATCCAAAATGATCCTCATTGCCCCATTTTGGCCTCGACAAGTTTGGTTCCCGTTCCTGCACAAATACCTACTGGAACAGCCTTGGCATCTGGTACCCCTTCCAGATCTGTTGACCCAGCTCACGGGCAAGCTGCATCAGTCTCTACATTCCATCAACCTCACAGCTTGGTTGCTCCACTTCCAGCCATAGCCAGGCTTCCCCTTATTTCTTCTCCTGTTCGTGATATCATTCTGGCTTCCCATAAGTGCAATACTAAAAAGACTTATGCGAGTAAATGGAAGCGTTTTTCACACTGGGCACAAACTAGATCTTTAGATCCCTTCCATGCACCCATTCATGAGGTTCTAGACTTCCTGGCGGAGCTTTATCATTCGGGGTTATCAGCCACTATCAGGGTGCAATTAGCGGCCATTGCTAATTTTCATGTTGGAGACTCAGAAGCAAATATTATGTCCCACAAACTCTGTAAAGCCTTTCTCAAGGGCATTTTTTTACTCAGACCTCCAGTTAAAGATCCACCCCCACAATGGGATTTGAATTTAGTTCTAACTTCACTAATTCTACCCCCTTTTGAACCGGCAGCTTCTTGCTCCCTCAAACTTCTTCCTTGGAAAACGCTGTTTTTAGTAGCTATACCATCTGCCAGAAGGGTGTCAGAACTTCAAGCCTTGTCTGTCTGTCCTCCCTATTTGGTTTTTCATAAAGATAGGGTAACTCTCAGAACAAACCCTTCCTTTCTACCAAAAGTGTTATCGGAAGCAAATGTAAATCACTCCATTGATTTCCCCGTCTTTTTCCCAGACTATACCAACAGGGCTGAACAAAAATTACGTTCATTAGATGTTCATCGCCAATTACGGTATTACCTAGACAGGACAAAACAATTCAGAAAATCAGACCAGCTCTTCCTCTCTTATGCTGCAGGCAAGAAAGGGCTTCCAGTATCGAAAGTTACTCGTTCCAGATGGCTGACATTTATTATTACCTTGATCTATGAGTTGAGACACAGGCAACTACCCCCTAGGCCTAAAGCTCATTCAACCAGGGCACTATCAACTTCAGTGGCTTTTCAAGCAAGGTTACCACTAGATGCCATTTGTGCAGCAGCTACATGGGCGTCCAAACATACCTTTATTGCCCATTACAAGCTTGATCTAGCCACCAGAAATAGAGCCGATTTTGGTTCCACTGTACTCAGGAGTCTGTTCCATTGAGCCACCCAGGACTAAGATGCTAGGGACCCTGTCCCATCCAGCAAGAATGAAGGCGAGAATGACAACTTAACATTAAGAAGTTATGTCTTACCATAACGTTCCATGTTAGTTGTCGTCTTCTCGCCTTCTTTCTTGCGTCCCTCCCTCCTGCCCCCTAGCCTGGATAGACTCGAGGTTCTGAGTCCTTCCATTTCTGGAGATACAGTATGTTGCATCTTTCATGGTATCCTTAGTGTTATTAGCAGGTAATCTGTACTCGTAAAAGAGGATTATAATATTATTATTATTATAATATTACTTTTGATACTATGTCTTAGCTTCCAAACGAGATCTGGGGAGTTAGCGCATGGTATTGTGGGATATAGGGCTGCCTCGAGCCGGTAAAAATAGCTCTCGAGCTATAATATAGGCAGAGTCAGAGCCGAGGATCGGCTCCGATCCCATCCAGCAAGAAAGAAGGCGAGAAGAAGACAACTAACATGGAACGCTATGGTAAGACATAACTTCTTATTATTTACTGTCTCAGTTAAAACAGAAAATGAGTACAAGTGCAGAACAACCTGATTTTAAGGAAATGCAGGATTTATTGCATGTAGCTGAACAAGTGGGAAAGCATACTTTGCAATGTGGTTTTGATTCATTAGAAGCTTCTTGTAGAGCAGCAGTTACAGGATCTGTGATTCGAAGACATGCTTGGTTAAAGGAACAAACCATACCAGATCATGTCAAGGCAAAATTATTGGATGCTCCTTTATAGCAAGATATTTTATTTGGTGTTAAGGCAGAAGAGGTATTAAAGAAAATTGAGGATAAGGCAAAATCTATGCAGACAGTGAAGGATTTCTTACAGGTACTGCCACCAAGATTTAGCAGGAATTGGCCTACGAAAAATTGGTCCTTTCCAGTGTCAGGTCACAAAGAGGCAGATACAGACGCCCAAGAGGCAGATCTCAGCCCCAAGGCTCTTGCTGACCACGACAGTAGGGTGCTTCAACCCCAAAAGGAGGTGAGGACAAGTCACAACCTTACAGGAAACTGTCCCAATTACTTCCCCCATCCAATGACAAACTCTTCCCTTTTGGCAGCTCCCTTAGGGGGGAAACTAGCACTTTTTTCACAAAACTGGCAAGCAATCACCCAAGACAAATGGGTGCTGAATATTGTGTCTCAAGGTTACGGGATCCACTTTCACACTTTACCAAGGCTAAAAGGTATGCCAGACCTGCCGCACAATTGGCAGAGGCACAAAAACAAATTACAGCCCTCGTGGACATGAGAGCTATTCAAAAAGGTACCACAGCAGGGACAAGGATTTTACTCAAGACTCTTCCTGGTCCCCAGAAAGGACAAAGCCTGGAGACCCATACTAGACCTTTCCACTCTAAATACTTGCCTGGATGTTCCGAAATTCAAAATGTTGACACTACAGCAACTTCTTCCCATGTTTGGTAAGAAAGCTTGGCTTGTTACTTTGGACCTCTGAGGCATACCTGCATGTCCTATCGGACAAAATTGCAGAAGATACCTCAGATTCATAGCTGGTTCAATGCACTACCAATTCTCTGCACTGCCCTTTTTCTTATCTACTGCGCCCAGGGTCTTCACAAAGTGCCTAGCACCAGTAATTGCCTTTTGCAGACAAAAAGGAATTCAAATATATCCATACCTGGACGACTGCCTGATTCAAGCGGAGAGCAAGGACATTCTTCTAAAGCATCTGGCGTTTGTAAAGTTAAGTTGCCTAGGGTACACAGTAAACGAAAAGAAGTCAAAACTAGTGCCCTCACAAGAGATAATATTCCTGGGTGCCAGCTTAAATACTACGTCCCAGATGGCTTATCTCACGCCAGACAAACAAGGACAACTGACTCGGTATTTTCAAATGATGGCAACAAAGTCCCAACTCCCTGCAAGAAAAATTCTGCAGGCCTTGGGATTCATGGCATCCTGCATTCTACTAATTCCATATGCCAGACTGCATATGAGGAAATTACAATGGTACCTAAAATGTTTGGACTCAACACTCTCACAGCTTGGAAACAGTAATAGCACTAATTCCCTGCCTACAACAGGAGTTTCGATGGTGGACACAGGCATGTCACCTCAACAAGGGTCAGCCTTTCACTCTTCCCACAGTCAAGCAGACTTAAACAACAGATGCTTCGGATTAAGCCTGGGGAGCACACATGGCAGGAAAATGTATTCAGGGCAAATGGACCACAGACTAAATGCATCTTCACATCAATCAAAAAGATATGTTGGCTGTACAAAATGCCCTAACAGCTTTCAAGGACCTTCTGCATCCAGGACAATTACTATTGAAGACGGTCAACACCACAGTAATGTAGTACATAAACAAGCAAGGGGGCACTCATTCTTACCCCCTATGCAGACAAGCCATGACCTTGTGGAACGCAGCTATAACTTACCAAGTTCATCTGCAAGCACAATTCCTGCCAGAAAAGAAAAATACTCTGGCAGGCGACTTAAGCAGAAACGTCATGGATCCCCACGAGTGGAAATTAAATCCACAAGTTTTCAGCATGATAATACAAAAATGGGGGTGCCCGGACATGTATCTCTTTGCCTCCCCACTGAATTGCCAACTACAAACTTTCTGCACAAAGACTTATCACTCACAAGCATGGAAAGTGGATGCTCTTTCGTTCAGCTGGAAAAGCCTAAACATTTATGCCTTCCCACCTCTGCCTCTCCTTTCAAAGGTACTCCTAAAAGCCATCCAAGACAAACCACAGATGATTCTGATTGCTCCAGACTGGCCATGCCAGCATTGGTACCCAATTTTAACTTAGCTCAAGGCCCACCTTGGTTTTTGCCTCAAATTCCACACATTCTGACTCAGCAAAAAATCGGATCCTGCACAGTCTGCTCAAAACCTTCTCCCTGGCTGCATGGCAGATTCATTAGCCAAACAGACAACACCTCTATCTAAAGCTGTTATGGATGTCATTTTGGAGGCCAGGAGGCCTAGCACCAGGAAATCTTATTCAGAAAAGTGGAAGAGATTCTGTGCCTGGAACCAGGCTCAAAGCCTTGACCCTCTTGTCCCTAACATTCCTCAGATACTACAATACTTAACTGAGATGCTGGACAAAGGACTATCCTTCTCATCCATTAAGATCCACGCTTCTGCCATTTCGGCTCATTACAACACAGATCCTCCTATTTTCTCTCATCCATTGCTAAAGCAGTACCTCAGAGGGGCTAAAAACATAAGACCGCCCTGGAGAGCACCAACTCCTACTTGGGACCTTAATTTCGTCTTGGAAAAACTCACTTTACCTCCTTTTGAGCCAGCCAATTTAGCAGAATTAAAATATAGATCATGGAAAACTGCTCTGCTACTGGCAATAACGTCAGCATGAAGAGTCTCAGAACTACAGGCACTAATGGCAGTGGAGCCTTTCATCATTTTCCACCAAGACAGTGTTTCCTTAAGAACACACCCTTCATTTTTGCCTAAGGTGGTATCCAGTGTGGCTCTTAACCAAACTATTCACTTGCCAACATTTTATCCAAATCCCCAGAATAAAAGGGAGAGAATTCTACATACCTTGGACATACACAGGCAGTTACGCTTTTGTTTGGACAAAACAAAAGCTTTCAGAAAAACTGAACAATTGTTTGTATCTTATGCTGCAAGATCACAGGGAAAGGCTATTTCGAAGCAGACCATTTCAAAGTGGATAGGACACTGTATCAGGTTCTGCTACACACAACATGGGAAACATGTACCATCTAACATTAGACCACATTCCACTAGGGCAACGCCAACTTCTACTGCCCATCTTAGAGGAGTACCTACCAAAGACATTTTGGAAGCTGCAACTTGAGTTCAGTGCACACCTTTATGAAGCATTATCACTTGCCTCTTTACTCTAGATCCAGAGCCGGCTTTGCCACTGCAGTGCTCCAGAGCTGGCTTTGCCACTGCAGTGCTGCAGGGCCTCATAGCCAAACCAAATCTTCTATAGAACCAGTAACCCTGACTCAGCTTTGGGATTCTACCCAAGTGTAATGACTGCAGCAGTGAAACACGATGAACATAGTACAGTTTTGTACCTACCATAAATGTAGATGTTAGAGTGTCTTCACTGCTGCAGTCCTGGTTACCCACCTGCCATCCCCTCTTTCTTAGCTGGGTCTTAACTATAACTTTCTAAACAATGCTACCTATGTGGTGTATTTGCTGGTTACTGAAGGGTTTTGTTTTTACATTACTGTATGTTTTGTAAACAATATGTATTGCCTATCTTTTTTGGGGCACATGACATCTGGGGCAAGAAAAACTGAAGAAAATGGCGTCTGCTGCTTCTTATATACACCTGACGCACTGCTGTCAGGGAGGAGGCGTCGGCAACCGACGTCGGACCAAGACTTTGGAACTCTGGCTGACTGCGGGACCGCCTGACTGCAGGATAACCCAAGTGTAATGACTGCAGCAGTGAAGACACTCTAACATCTACATTTATGGTAGGTACAAAATGTACTTTATAGTGCCCCTCTACTAGTCACTCATTAGACCCATCATAGAGTACAGTGCCCCATTTGGGATATACCTCACAAGACACTTCCAACAGCTGGAAAGACCACAAAAGTACCTCACCAAGAGGATTACTGGTCTCAAACATATGTCCTATGCAGCCCGACTGAAAAAACTCCGGCTGTACTCGGTGGCTCATCACTTACTCAGAGGTGATCTCTGCCTGACTTACAAAGCCATGTCCAACTCAGAATTGATAGGCATGCTCCACCTAAAGAAATCCAAGTCACTGCGAGCCACACGCTCTAGTGAGCTAAACCTCACCACAACAATAAATAGAACATGCTGGAGGGATAGATTCCTGTCAGACTCCCCATGCTTTGGAAAAAAAATTCCAGTTTACATCAGACAGAGCCCCTCACTAACACTCAGAGAAACCTTGACGAGTGGATGGGTAACAGAAAGTACACCCGTGGGAATCGCTTCATTGGCTCTGCTTGACAAAGGAATCCATTAATTAATCAATGGGGCGGCGAAAGCCGACACACTCTGGCTAGGCTTATAAATGCCCTCTATCAGATAGCCTAGTACCTACCTATGACAAATTCTGCACAAGGACTCCCTACAAACAAGCTTGGAAAGTGGATGCTCTGTCCTTCAGCTGGAAAAATCTATCAGTTTATGCCTTTCCTCCTCTGCCTCTCCTCCCAAAGTGCTACTAAAGATCAAACAGGACAAACTAAGGATGATGCTGATTGCACCAGACTGACCACGCCAACACTGGTACCCCCTCTTGTGCAGTGTGTCACAGCTGGCCCCATGGCACCTACCTTAGACCCCTACCCTGCTGTCTCAGCAGGAGTGCCAGATTCTGCACCCCCAGCTTCAAACCCTGAACTTGGCAGCCTAGCTAATTACCTAATCTCTCTGTTACCATCCCTCAGTAAACACATGTTGGATGTCATTTTGGAGGCAAGGAGGACTAGTACTAGAAAATCTTATGCTGAAAAATGGGAAGGATTCTGTGCCTGGAACCAAACTTGAGGGATGGCCACAACAGCGCCCAGTTTACCTCAGATACTTCAATACTTAACTGAGATGCTTTACAAGGGCCTTTCCTTTTCCTCAATCAAAATTCAGGCCTCCGCCATTTCAGCTCATTACAACACGGAACCCACCCCTCTTTACTCACCCACTGCTCAAGCAGTTCCTCAGAGGGGCCAAAAACTTAAGACCACCCAGGAGAGCCCCAACATCAGCCTGGGACCTTAATTTTGTATCGGAAAAACTCACTCTTCCTCCTTTTGAGCCAGCTACAACTGCAGAGTTAAAATTCCTTTCTTGGAAAACAGCTTTCCTTTTAGCAATCACTTAAGCAAGAAGGGTATCTGAATTGCAGTCCCTTATGGCAGTGGAGCCGTTCATCTTTCATGTGGACAGGGTGTCCTTCAGGACCAATCCCGCTTTCATGCCCAAGGTGGTTTCCAGTGTGGCTCTTAATCAGTCCATTTATTTGCCAGCCTTCTTTTCTAATCCACAGAACAAAGGGGAACGGATATTGCACTCCTTAGATGTGCACAGACAACTTTGATTTTACTTGGACAGGACTAAACCTCAAAGGAAATCTGAACAACTATTGATGGCATTTGCTGCAGGGGCAGAGGGGAAGGCTATTTCAAAGCAAACCATTTCTAAATGGATAGGCAATTGCATTAATTTCTGCTGTAAACACCATGGAAAACCTATCCCACAGGGGATTAGACCCCATTCAACCAGGGCTGCATCTACCTCTACAGTCTTTCTCAGAGGTGTCCCTACCAGAGACCTCCTAGAAGTTGCTACCTGGAGTTCTGTACATACATTCACCAAGAGTTACAATTTGCCACTTCACTAAACCCAGAGCTGGCTTTGCCACTGAAGTCTTGCAGGGGCTTATAGCTGGTCCTAATGCTATCTAAATTCCTCCTCCCATCCTTAGCTTTGGGAATCTACCCAAATGTGACGACTGCAGTAGCGAAACGCAAAGAACATAGTACAGTAGTGTACACTTACCATAAATGTCGATGTTCGAGTGTATTCACTGTTGCAGTCCTGGATGTTCATCGTGCATACAGCTGCAGTCATAACAGATGGGTTCTCCTGCCGTCAGGCGGGTTCTCGGTCGGCCGAATTCCAAAGTCTAGGTCCGGCGTCTGTTGTCGTTGCTTTCTTTCCTGACGTCAGTGCGACAGGGGTATACAAGACACAGCCGACGCCATTTTCTTCAGACTTTTTTGCCGTGCGGTGCCCGAAGCAGAAGCAGTTCGCAAGTGCCGGTCGGCCAGTTCCTGAAATTACGAAAATTTGGAAACTAAAGCCAAGTACCCCGTTGGGGAAACTTTTCTTGCCTCAGACCGATGTCAGACAAAGTTAACAATTGTATTTCTTGTGGGAAGCAAATGCCGCATAAGGATTTCCATTCCCTCTGTATACCTTGTTAAGGCCCAGACCACGACGTCTCGGGCTGTCGCTTTTGTGCTACTTTCAATAAACGCACTATTAAGTGTCGAGCGGAGTTCGCCCAGCACTTTTTTGGTAAAGCTTTTGATTATAAAATGTCGGAGACTCAGACTACCGTTTTGTCCAAAAAACGCAAGGACAAAGACCGATAAAACCGGCTACACGTGGTCCGGTTCTCAGCGAGGCGCCTACACAGCCCCTGACTACCGACGACACTTCTCTGGTGGTGTCTTCTGTAACCGAGACCGCAGGTATCTCGGCCCATACCCTGACTGCAGCTACCGAAGCCACTGTGAGTGTTGAGCCTCTTAATGTGGACAGGTCCACTTCCACCCATGGTGTCTTCAGACCCTCATCTTCCTTTTCCATTAAGGCCTTTACTAAATCCAAATCTGCCATGCATCCCAAGAGGCCTGTTGCACAGGGCCCATCTCCAGGCCCCATGCCTAAAAAGCAGATGCTCAAAATGGCTGAGGATTTAATTACTCTTATCAGGGGTTCCCAACCCCCTCCGGACAAGAGACCCAGAGTGGAGGAAGATTCTCCCTCTTCTGACCAGGGCTCCATTATTTCAGAACATTCTGTTAGAGGAGCACTCTTACTCTCCCTTTGAAGATCCTGATGCAGAGTAGTCCATTCCTTCTGTATCTCCCCCAGAGGATTTTTCTTTCGGGGAAACCTTGCATACCTTGAGGGAACACTTCCATTGGGAAGGCCAAGATTTTTCAGATTCCAGGAAAAGACTTGGGGAATTTCTTTTGCTACCTCAGCACAGACCTCTGGCGATCCCTCCTGTCCTGGACATACTTGATGATGTTTACTCGGAGGCTTGCCTTAATCCGGATTCCCTGCCTCCTGCCCCAGTCAAGCCTGATAGGTACTACAGAGTTCCTAACTCACACCAATTTCTTTACAAAAGCCATAATGCTGACCCTGAAACCATTAATCAAGGCCCCAAGGGAATGAAGGCCTCTACTGCCAAGAACCCATTACCTTCCGAACGAGAGTCTATTTCCTTAGAAAGGTGGGGAAAAAAGGTATATACCTCGGCCACCCTAGCCATGAGGGCCTTAAATTGTCAGTTCCATATGCTTAAATATCAGCAGTTTCTGTTATCACAATTAAGGAATAAAATGTCACAACCTGAACAACCAGATTTGAAGGAGTTACAGGATATGATGCATAGTGCAGAACAAGTGGGTAAACACACATTACAATGTGGCTATGATGCTCTAGAGGCCTCAAGTAGAGCTGCCGTTAAAGGATCAGTCATTCGTAGACATGACTGGCTTAGGGAACAAACCTTGCCTGATCATGTTAAAGCTAAACTTCTAGATGCTCCTTTACAAAAGGATATATTATTTGGTACTAATGCTGAGGAGATACTACGGAAAATGGAAGAAAAAGCTAAATCTATGCAAACTGTCAAAGCCTTTCTACAGGTACAACCACCACGTTTTAGCAGAAATTGGCCTTCAAAAAAACTGGTCCTTTTCCAGCCACGGACAAGCCCCAAAGAGGTAGATACAGGTGCACAAGGGGCAGAGGACAATCTCAAGGATCATATAGAGGCAGACAATGGCAAACTCCAGCACCAAGAGGTGGCGAAGACAGTGCACAACAATACAGGAAACAAACCCAATGACTTTCCCCTTAGCATGCCAAGCAAGTCTCAGCTGGCAGCACCCTTGGGAGGAAAACTGACATTCTCAAAAAATTGGCATATTATCACAACCGACTAATGGATCCTGGACATTATAAACAGAGGCTACAGATTTCATTTTCACACACTTCCAAAAATGAGAGGCATGCCGAACCTGCCACACAATCAAAGGGCAGAGGCTCAAATACAAATTTCAAAGCTCATGGACATGAAAGCTATTCAAGACGTACCTACTCACGAACAAGGTCAAGGTTTTTATTCCAGACTATTCCTGGTACCAAGGAAGGGAACCAATTGGAGACCCATTTTGGACTTATCCATCCTAAACACATTTCTACTCGTACCAAAATTAAAGATGCTCACCTTACAGCAGCTTCTTCCCATGCTGGGCAAGGAGTCTTGGCTGGTAACATTGGACCTCAAGGAGGCATATCTGCATGTCCCAATCAGACAAAACTGCAGAAGATAACCTCAGATTTCTTGCAGGTTCAATCCACTATCAATTCTCTGCATTGCCCTTTGGCTTATCTACTGCGCCCAGAGTATTCACGAAACGCCTGGCATCAGTAATTGCCTACTGCAGACTTCAAGGGATACAAATTTACCCTTATTTGGACGATTGCCTGATCCAAGCGGACAGCAAACACATACTCCTGGAACATCTGGCTTATTTAACACGGTTATTGAATTCTCTGGGATACACGGTCAACAAAGAGAAATCCAGGCTAACACCATCTCAGAAAATAATTTTCCTGGGTGCCAACTTGGACACAAACACCCAGATGGGCCTATCTTACGCCAGAAAAACAGGGGCAACTAACTCAGTACTTCAAAATGCTAGCAAATTGTACCAGGCTAACTGCAAGGAAAATCCTGCAGGCTCTGGGCTTCATGGCATCTTGCATTCTTCTAATCCCATGTGCAAAGTTGCATATGAGGAAATTTCAATGGTACCTAAAAAACCTATGGTCTCAACACAGCCACAGTTTGGAAACAATAATACCACTAATCCCATGTTTGCAAAAGGAATTTCTATGGTGGGCCCAAGCATGCCAAACAAACACAGGTCTACCATTCTGCAAGCCTCAAGCAAATCAAGTCATCACAACAGACGCTTAAGACTACGCCTGGGGGCACACATGACAGACAGGTGCATTCAGGGCAAATGGTCCCAAAAGGAAAAAGCACCTTCACATCAATCAAAAGGAAATGCTAGCAGTGATAAATGCAA
>NC_056748.1:743128520-743133520 GCF_019279795.1 Protopterus annectens
CGATTCTTGAAACAGTCACCAAGGCCATTGATGAGGAAAGGCAGTCCATACAGCCTACCTTGACCTTGCAAGGCTTTGACACAATACCCCACTCGGGTATTGTAGAAAAACTTACCAACTTAAATGTAAACCCATATGTCACAAGATGGGTTGCAAACAGGCTTAAGGACAGAACCCACAGGGTTAGAGTTGCTGGCGCTGTGTCAGACCCCAAGCCGGTCACAAGTTGTGTCCCACAGGGTTCGGTCCTTGGCCCCCTATTGTTTGGCATCTACTTCTCAGAAGTACAGGCCAACATGGGAGGACTTTGGCTGACAAAGTTTGCAGACGACTGCAAACTGGGCGCCATAGTGGAAAGTGCATCGACACGGATATCCTTCAGAAGGGACTCACGAAACAGATAGCTGGTGCCAGAGCCATGGCCTGAAGTTAAGCCAAAAAATGTATAGTCATACCCTTCTGGGAAACAAAGGTAACCCCAAGCTACCATATAGGTGGCAATCCACTAAGCACAGAAGAGGTTATCAGGGACCTGGGGACCCAGGTTGACAGTGGCCTTTCTTTGACACTCACATTGCTAAAGTGGTTAGAAAGACCTTCTACATTGCCCACCTGATCATGAAGGGATTCACATCCAGATCTAGTGAGGTCATTGTTCCCCTGTACTCTTCACTTATCAGACCAATGATCGAGTACAATGCCCCATTCGGGATGCATCTCACCCGACATCTGCAGCAATTGGAGAGACCCCAAAAGTTCCTCACCAAAAGGATAAAGGGACTCCAAAATCTGTCATATGCTGCCAGATTGAAGAAACTCCAGCTCTATTCAGTCGCATACCGTCTGCTCAGAGGTGACAAGTGCCTGACATACAAGGCCATGTCCAACCCGGAATTAATGGACATGCTCCACCTCAAAAAATCCAAATCCACCAAAACCACTAGAGCAAGCGACTTAAACCTTAGCACGGATATAAATAGGATGTGCTGGAGGGATAGATTTATCACTCGGAGACTCCCTATGCTGTGGAATAAAATCCCGGTCCATTTGAGGCAGAGCACCTCGCTGACTCTGTTCAAGAGAAATCTAGACTTGTGGATGGGAGATCGTAGGTTTACCCCGGGAATCATCTCTGTGTCACTGCTGGACAGAGGCACAACAAACTAATGGGCACAGTATTTTTTCATATAAGGGGTGGCGTAAGCCACAAAAATTTGAGCTAGGCTTATAAATGCCTTAGGGCAGATAGCCTAGTATAAACCTATGAACCTATGTTATAGTGAGTTCATGTTTGGAAATGTTCATGACTATCAGCTGTTGTTCCATTTCCTTCCATGGAGGTGGTATCCCTCCGTGGATGTGTCCCTTCTCTTTAAGTCCCTGGTTTGTTCGTAATCGATAGATCTTTTTCTCCCTGCTCGAATGGGCATGGGTACCTTCGCAAAGTCCGGTTTGTCCTTAATTTGTAATTTATCCAGCTGTACTTTGCGCCGTACCACCGTATCCGCACGTACTGTACTTCCTGATGGAGTAGACAACTGTTCTCCAGAAAGAGTAAAATAGCTAGATTTAATAAGTGTTGACGTATGAGCGGTAACACCAGATTCCCCTGAGGCAGTGTTACAGCCAGTCTTATTAGCTCCAGAGTGTGTGTGTGTGTGTGTGTGTGTATATGTGTATAGCATATTCATCAAATCTGGGTTTGACATGGCCTTGTATGTTAGGCAAAGGTCGCCTCTGAGCATGTGTGGCGACTGAATAGAGCTGGAGTTCTTTCAGTCGGGCAGCATAGGACAGATGTTTGAGACCCTTTATCCTTTTGGTGAGGAACTTTTGTGGCCTCTCCAGCTGCTGCAAGTGTCGGGTCAGATACATTCCGAATGGGGCATTGTACTCAATCATTGGTCTGATGAGTGATGAGTATAGGGAGACTATGACCTCCCTTGATCTAGATGAGAATCCCTTCATGATAAGGTGGGCAATGTAGAAGGTCTTCCTAACTACTTTAGCTACATGGGTGTCGAATGACAGACTACTATCAACCTGGGTCCCCAGGTCCCTGATAACTTCTTCTGTACTCAGTGGATTGCCACCTATTTGGTAGCTAGGGGTAACCTTGTTTTTCCCGAAGGGTATGACTATGCATTTTTGGCATTTAACTTTAGGCCATGGCTCTGGCACCAGTTATCCGCTTCTGTGAGACCCTTCTGAAGGATATCTGTGTCAGATGTGTTTTCTACTATGGCGCCAGTTTGCAGTCATCTGCAAACTTTGTCAGCCATAACCCTCCTGTGTTTGCTTGTACCCGGAAAAGTAGATGCCAAACAAGAGTGGGCCCAGGACTGAGCCCTGTGGTACACCACTTGTGACAGGCTTTGAGTCTGACATGGCGCCAGCAACTCTGACCCTGTGGGTTCTGTCACTCAGCCAGTTTGCAACCCATCTTGTGATGTATGGGTTAACATTTAAGCTGATGAGTTTTTCAATGATACCCGAGTGGGGTATTGTATCAAAGGCCTTCGCCAGATCGAGGTAGGCTGTATGGACTGCCTTTCCTGCATCAATGGCTTTGGTGACTGTTTCAAAAAAGTCAACCAAGTTTAGAAGGCATGATCTGCCTTTGACAAAGCCAAACTGGGATGGATCCAAAGTCTGCAAATTCCCTATGTCTTTATTTATGAGGTCCATTATGATCCTCTCCATGGCTTTGCAGATAAGGCTTGTCAAGCTAATGGGCCGGTAATTTCCAGGGTCGGTGGAGGCACCGCTTTGTGAAGTGGGACCACAGTTGCAGTGCGCCACTCCTGGGTGCGTATCCAGAAGTAAGACTATGATTAAACAGCTGTCCTAGCTGTGGGTTTAATTCCTCGTTGAGTTCGTGGAGCACACAGCCGGGGACACCATCAGGTCCCATGGATGCTGTGTTTTTGCTTTGGAGAGAGCAGTTCTCACTTGGGCTTGGAGATGTTTGGGGGCTGCAATCGCTTGGTATAGATATCTCTCCTTTTGGGGAGGGGGAGAAGTTTGCACTGAACCTGTCAGCCAGTATGTTGGCAATGTCTGTAGGATCAGTAATCTTCACATCATTTTGAACTAGTTCTGAGCATATCTGGGAGTTTCCTCCCATGTTTCTAACATAGCTAAAGAAGGCCTTATGATTGTCTTTGAGTCTTTAGCTATTTTTCTCTCAAAATTTGCTTTGGATGATTTTATGAGAGCTCTTAGTTTTTACTTATAGTGATCAAGGGTGTCTTACCTTTTAAGGATTTTGCTCTATCTTGTAGTAGCTTCCTCCTTTGTTGTAGAGTTTGTTTATGGCTGGGGTCCACCAGAGTGGACGCTTGCCTTTGGTACAAAGAGTCTTTGTTTTGCTTGGGATTGCCTTATCCATGCAGTCCTGCAGGTGCTGCTAGAAGGCATTTGTAAGTGATTCAGCTGCTTGAGTACTGTTTTCCGCCGGCTCGGGGCCTTAAAGGAGACCACACTAGTCTTTAGAAGTGTGAAGTCGGCTTTCGAGAAGTTCTTTACTGTGGTCTTTTATTTCAGGTGGGGTGGGATGAGGACCTCCAGCGAGATTAGTTTGTGATCTGATCTCACCAGTGAGGGGTATACTTCCGGTGTTGAACATTGTGCTCCCATGTTCGTGATGATGAGATCAAGTATGTTTTCTCCTCTTGTGGGATGGTGACTAGTTGTTCCATGGCATTTGAGTTTATGAATTCCAGGAACTTTTGGGCTAGGTGTTTGGGCTTGAGTAGTGTTCCCAGTCTATATTAGGGTAATTGAAGTCACCTAGTATGATGGTGTTTGGTGATACATTTATCCCTCTAGTGTTTTCAGGAAGGCCATGTGAGGTTCCTGAGTTTGTGAGGGTGGCCTGTAACATGCTACAATTTGCAGAGCAGTCTTGCCTATGGTTAATTGCACCTGGATGGTCTCCGATGCATCGTGCGTTGCCACCAGTCTTGAGGTGTGGGTGTCTTTGATGAATATGGATACCCCCTCCTTTCTTGGTATTGTCCGGATTTTGGGGCCGGAACGCATGATAAGAGGTAAAACCTGATAGTGCTGGGGTGCTCTCAGGAGCCTTGAACCAGGTTTCTGTCACTGCACAGACATCGATGTTCTCCATACTGAGAAGGGCCTCGAAAAGTGCATTTTGAGATTTAGACTTCTGGCATTGAGCAGCATTACCCTTAGTTTTTCCTTTTTGTGTTCTAGGGTGGTAGGTTTAGAATTTGAGCCTTGCCTAAAAAGGCACTATGGGGTGGCAAGAGCCTTTGCCAATATCCGAATCCCAGGGTGACAGGTGCAAGCCGCCCCTTAAGCAGCGTGGCTTGTCCAGCATGTCATCCCAGGCAGACAGACATTGATCCCCTTTGAATGACACCAGAGTTTAAGCCAATTGTTAAAGCTGATCATCTTATCTCTGTATTGTGGCATCATTCTTGGTGAAGGTAGGATACTGCTCAAGGTCAGGGTCATACCTGCCTGGGCTACATAATCAGAGAGCTCCTCAATGTCTCTTTTCATGTAGTCCAAGGAGGTACGCCCCAGGTCGTTTACACCAGCGTGAACAATGACTGAGTCATATTTGTACCTGCTGTTGAGAGACCTGAGTGCTTGCGTTATGTGGCGGATTCTAGCGCCCGACAGGCAGCTTACTGTGACCTTCTCCTTACTCAGTCTGGTGAGCGGACGCCAGTGTGTCTGACTATGGAGTCACCAATGACTAGTGTGTCTGGCATTGTGTTTGGCCTTAAGGGCTGTGACTCTTTGACACTCTGACTGTGAGGTCTATGTGTTGCAGGTGTTGTGTTCTGAGGTGGTGGTTGTTTGGGTGTCTGCTTTGGTGGCCTCTGCTGTTTTGGTAGATTTTTGATCAGAGCCGAGTATGTCTTTGTGTGTTTATGTGTATGATTTGAGGTTGTGATGGTACTATGTGAGACTGGGTCTGTAGTGTGTGTGGTAACCTTCTCCTCCTGACTGGTCTTGCCAGT
>NC_056748.1:743138520-743185859 GCF_019279795.1 Protopterus annectens
GAGAAATTTTGGTACCGATTTTTAAGAATAAGGGTGATGGGCAGAGCTGTAGTAACTACAGGGGGATTAAATTGATCCGTCACAGCATGAAGTTATGGGAAAGAGTATTGGAAGCTCTGTTAAGAAGGGAAGTGATGATTAGTGATTAGCAGTATGGTTTCATGCCAGGAAAGAGCACTACAGATGTGATGTTTGCTCTGAGAGTGTTGATGAAGTACAGAGAGGGTCAGAAGGAGTTGCATTGTGTCTGTGTGGACTTGGAGAAAGCATATGACAGGGTGCCTAGAGTGGAGTTGTGGTATTGTGTGAGGAAGTCGGGAGTGTCAGAGATGTATGTAAGAGTGGTACATGATATGTACGAGGGTAGTGTGACACCGGTGAGGTCTGCGGTGGGAGTGACTGATGCGTTTAAGGTGGAGGTGGGATTACATCAAGGATCAGCTCTGAGCCCTTTATTTGCAATGGTGATGGACAGGTTGACAGACTCTATCAGACAGGAGTCCTCGTGGACTGTGATTGCAGATGACATTGTGATCTGTAGTAAGAGTAGGGAACAGGTGGAGGAGACCCTGGAGAGGTAGAGATGTGCTCTAGAGAGAAGAGGAATGAATGTCAGCAGGACTAATTGTGTGTGAATGAGAGGGAGGATAGAGGAATGGTGAGGATGCAGGGAGTAGAGGTGGCAAAGGTGGATGAGTTTAAATACTTGGGATCAACAGTTCAGAGTAATGGTGAAGAGTGTAGGAGAGGTGAAGAGAGTACAAGCAGGATGGAGTGGGTGGGAAAGAGTGTCGGAAGTGATTTGGGACAGACTAGTACCAGTAAGAGTGAAAGGGAAGGTCTACAAAAGGGTAGTGATTCCAGCTATGTTATATGGGTTGGAGCCGGTGGCACTGACAAAAAGGCATGAGTCAAAGATGGATGTGGCAGAGTTAAAGATTTGCACTGGGTGTGGCAAGGGTGGACGGGATTAGGAATAAGTATATTAGAGGGTCAGCCCAGGTTGGAAGATTTGGAGACAAAGCCAAAGAGGCACAATTACATTGGTTTGGACGTGCTGAGGAGGGGGATGCAGAGTATATTGGGGAAAAAGATGCTAAGGATGAAGCTGCCAGGTAACAGGAAAAGAGGATGGCCTAAGAAAAGATTTATGGATATGGTGAGAGAGGACATGCAGTTGATTCGTGTGACACAGCAAGATGCAGAGGACAGGAAGAAATGGAAACCTCCACTGTGGTGACCCCTAACAGGAGCAGCTGAAAGAAGTAAGTAGGTAAAGTACAGTTTTGTACCTACCATAAATGTAGATGTTCGAGTGTTCACCCTGCTGCAGTCATCACACTTGGGTTATCCTGTCGTCAGGCGGTCCCGCATTCGGCCGGATTTCCAAAGTCTTGGTTTGACGTTGGTTGCTGTTGCTTCATCCCTGACGTCAGTACGCCAGGGGTACATATATTGCAACAGATGCCATTTTCTTCAGTTTATCTTGTCCCAGATGTCAGGTGCCCCCAAAAAGGTGATCCAAATTAGTACCAAAAGGTGTGAACACTGTACAAACACAAAATCCCTTCAGCTATAAGCAAATACATCAGAAAGGTATAGCAAAGATTTAGCCAGTAGATCCGAGGGGTTGGAGGGAGGGTAACCTGGACTGCAGCAGGGTGAACACTCGAACATCTACATTTATGGTAGGTACAAAACTGTACTATGTTCATCGCGTTACCCTGCTGCAGTCTTCATACTTGGGTTGAGTCCCAAAGCTAAGGTAGGGTGGAGGCATCATAGAGGGTTAGTGGAGGCAATGAGGCCCTGCAGAACTGCAGTTGCGAAGCCTGCCCTGGACTTAGAATAAAGAGGTAAGTGATGGTGTTTGGTGAAGGTGTGTACAGAACTCCAAGTTGCAGCTTCTAAAATTTCCTTGGTAGGAACCCCCCTGAGAAAGGCTGTAGATGTAGCTTTTGCCTTGGTAGAGTGGGATCTAATGGTAGGAGGAACTGGTTTCCCATGATGGGTATAGCAGAATGGTATGCAATGGCCTATCCATTTAGAAATGGTTTGCTTGGATATGGCCCTCCCTTGAGAAGCTGTAGCATAGGAAACAAAGAACTGGTCAGTTTTTCTGAAAGCCTTAGTTTTATCCAAGTAGTAACGAAGCTGCCTGTGAATGTCCAAGGAATGCGGGAGTCTCTCACCTTTGTTCTGTGGATTGGGGAAGAAAGTGGGTAGGTGGATGGTTTGATTTAAAGCTACACTGGAAACCACCTTAGGCATGAAGGAAGGATTAGTTTGTAGAGAAACTCTGTCTTGATGAAAAATGAGGAAAGGTTCCACTGCCATAAGTGCCTGTAATTCTGAGACTCTCCTAGCAGAAGTTATTGCCAGGAGCAGGGCAGTCTTCCAGGATAGGAACCGAAGGTCTGCAGAAAAAGCTGGTTCAAAGGGAGGTAGCGTTAGTTTTTCCAGAACAAAGTTGAGGTCCCATGTTGGTGTAGGGGCTCTTCTAGGTGATCTAATGTTTTTTGCCCCTCTGAGGAACTGCCTTAGAAGAGGATTTGAAAATAAAGGTAGATTTGCACCGTAGTGAGCTGAAATAGCTGAAGCATGGATTTTAATAGAGGAGAAGGAGAGTCCTTTATGCAACATCTCAGCTAAATACTGCAGAATGTGAGGCATATGAGGCTGAGTTGTGTCTTGGTCTTTAGCTTGGTTCCAACCACAAAACCTTTTCCATTTGTCCGAGTAAGCCTTCACGGTGCTTGGCCTCCTGGCCTCTAGAATAACATCCAGTACTGCTTGTGAAAGAGGAGCTGGTGGGATGCTTAATTGATTTGCCATGCAGCCAGGTTTAAGGTTTTGATCTGGCTGTGTAGAATCTGCTTGTCTTGCTGCGTGAGCAAATGAGGTATTTGAGGCAATATCCATGGTGGGCTGAGAGCCATATTCTTCAATAGCGGGTACCAGTGCTCGCGTGGCCAGTCTGGGGCTATGAGAATCCGTCGAGGTTTCTCCTTTCTGACCTTCAAAAGAACCTTTGTGAGAAGAGGTAATGGAGGAAAGGCCTATGCTGTCAGGTTTTTCCAACTGAAGGAGAGAGCGTCCACTTTCCAAGCTTGATGGTGGAATGTTCTTGTACAAAATTTTGTCATCTGGTAGATGTCCTTCAAGAATGCAACTGCAGTCCTGACATATGGGGTTGCCCTGCCTCAGGCAGCCCTTCGGTCGGCCGGATTCCAAAGTCTGGGTCCGGCGTCGGCTGATGTCGCCTCTTCCCCGATGTCAGAGCGGTTTGGGTATAAAAGCATCAGCCAACGCCATCTTCTCCAGTCTTTCTTGCCGCGCGGTGCCCGAAGCAGAAGCAGTTTGCAAGTGACGGTCGGCAAGCTCCTGTTTTTTCAGATCCGAAGTCATCAAAAAGCTAAGTACCCCGTTGGGGAACCTTTTCTTGCCTCAGCCGATGTCATATAAAACTGCAAAAGTTAATAATTGCTTGTCTTGTGGTAAACACTCCTAAGGACTTTCATTCTTACTGCCTTCCCTGCCTCTGCCCAGACCACGACGTCTCGGCCTGTGCTGCCTGCGCTTGCTTCAATAAGCGCACACTTAGGCGCCGGGCAGAATTTGCTGAAGACTTTTTTGGGGAAAATTACTCCTATATCATGCCGTCGGAACTACCGACAGCACATATTTCCAAAAAACGGAAGGACCGGGACCGACATTCGCGGCCCGCGACTTCCACCGACACCACGCTAAAGCCTACCGCGAGTGCATCGGTCTCTTCGGAGGTGGTAATTCAACCGCTCCAGGCCGACGACACCGCTTTACCACACACTTCGGTCCCGGAGGCTACCCCGGTGCCGGTTGTTGATTTTCCTCCTGAAACCGAAGCCCAAGATTTGCCTGACACCATACCGGTGGACAAAGTTACTCCAGCACGTGGGGCAGCTAGGCCTCCTGTGTCTATGTCCATCAAGGCCTACACACGTGCTAAGGCTGCCAGCCAGACTAAGTCTCACCCTCCTAAATCTTTTTCACAGGGTGACACTTCTGATAAACAGATCATGACTTTAGCTGCAGATCTAATTTCTTTAATCAGGGGCTCTCAGGCTCATCCAGACAGAGTTTCTCAGCCGCCTTCAGACAAAAGGCTTGGGGTTGAGCAGGCAGATACTCTTTCCTCAGATGAAGCCTCTGGTGAGTCAGGCCATTCAGATTCCCAGGAAGAATCCTTCCCGGCCTACGAGGATTCTGATGCTGATGAATCCATTCCCTCTGCCTCTCCTCCTGAGGATATTTCTTTCGGGGAAATTCTCCACTCCATGAGAGAGCATTTTCAGTGGCAGGGCCAGGATTTCTCCGACTCCAGGAAAAGGCTTCAGACTTTCCTTAAGTTACCCCAGCACAGGCCTTTAGCTATACCCCCAGTGTTAGATGTATTTGATGATGTGTTCTCAGACTCCAGTACTTCTCCTGATTCTCTCCCTCCTGCTCCTGTCAAGCCAGACAGATATTACAGGGTTCCTGAAACTCATAAACATCTCTTTAAGGCCCACTCTGTTGATCTAGAAACTATTTCTCAGGGGCCCAAAGGAGTGGCTACTTCCACGGCCAAAAATCCTTTGCCCGCAGACAGGGAATCTAGGTCCCTGGAGAGGTGGGGTAAAAAGTTTATACCTCATCCACCCTTGCCATGAGGGCACTTAACTGTCTTTTTCATATGTTTCAGTATCAGGATTTCTTGATGGATGATTTGCAGAAAAAGTTAGCCTTTCCTGAGCCTTTAGATAGAAAGGCCTTGCAGGATTTGGTTCATAATACTCAGCAGGTTAGCAATCATTTTCTTCAGTGTGGTTATGATGCATTGGAAGCTTCATGTAGGGCAGCTATGACAGGGGCTGTCATACGTAGACATGCTTGGTTGAAAGAACAGACATTGCCAGATCATGTTAAAGTAAAGCTTCTAGATGCACCTCTGGAAAAAGACAAGCTATTTGGTGCTAATGCACAGGGTGTGTTGAAATCAATTGAGGAAAAGGCTAAATCAGTACAAACAGTCGAAAGATTTCCTCCAGGTTCAGCCACCAAGGTTCAGTAGTAATTGTCCTTCGAAGAATTGGTCCTTTCCAGACACTGACAAGTTCCAAAGGGGAAAAAACAGGCGTGCTCGAGGTAGAGGGCAATACCGAGGCTCCTACAGAGGCCGCCAATGGCAACCAACTAATCAGAGAAGTGCCGCAGGGACTTCTACTGCTCCACAGGGACAATCACAATGACTTGACTTTGACACCGCCGACCAAGGCTCAGAGAAGCACCTTTAGGCGGAAAATTATCTTTATTTTCAAAAATTTGGCACGTTTTTACAAAGGACAAATGGATTTTGGACATAATAGACAAAGGTTACAGGTTCCACTTCCATACCTTACCAACAAGACAAGGCATGCCAAACCTGCCACAAAATCAAAGGGCAGAGGCACTCATACAAGTTTCAAAGCTGCTACAAATCAAAGCAATAGAAAAGGCTCCTCCTCAGGAACAAGGCCAGGGAATTCTACTCAAGACTGTTTTTTGTTCCAAGAAAAGAAAAGCAATGGAGACCTATACTGGACTTGTCCACTCTAAACACTTTTCTCATTGTGCCAAAATTCAAAATGCTGATGTTACAGCAACTTCTTCCCATGCTGGGCAAGGGGTCTTTGCTGGTTACTCTGGACCTCAAGGAGGCATACCTGCATGTCCCAATCAGACACAGCTGCAGAAGATACCTCTGATTTCTTGCAGGGTCAGAGCATTATCAATTCTTAGCATTGCCTTTTGGCTTATCTACTGCACCCAGAGTATTCACGAAATGCCTGGCATCCCTTCAGGGGATACAAATATACCCTTACCTGGATGACTGCCTTATACAAGCGGACAGCAAGCAAGCCTTGATAAGAAACTTGGACTATGTCATTCACGTACTACAGGCTTTGGGATACACAATCAACATTCAAAAATCAAGACTACTGCCATCCCAACAAATAATTTTTCTAGGAGCCAAACTGGACACAAACTCACAAATGGCTTTCCTCACAGAAGAAAAACAAGAGCAATTACCAGATTACTTCAAAAGCCTAACAAAGCACACCCAGATGACTGCAAGGAAAATCCTGCAGGCCCTGGGTTTCATGGCATCTTGCATTCTTCTGATTCCACTGGCAAGACTACACATGAGAAAACTACAATGGTACCTAAAAAGTTTATGGTCTCAACACAGCCACAACTTAGAAGCAATTATTCCACTCATTCCATGTCTACAAAAGGAATTTTTGTGGTGGGCACAAGCAAGCCAGGTAAACAAAGGCATGTCTTTCAACAAACCTCAAGCAAGCCAAACCATTACAACAGACGCCTCAGATCATGGATGGGGGGTACACATGGAGGGCAGATGCATTCAAGGGCAATGGGCACCCCGAGAATTGCATCTGCACATCAATTAAAAAGATATGTTGGCAGTGATTCATGCAATCGAGGCCTTCAGCAAATTTCTTCAGCAAGGTCATCTGCTAATAAAGACAGACAACACCACTGTTATGTGGTACATAAACAAACAGGGAGGCACCCATTCTTACCCCCTCTGCAGACTAACAATGACTCTTTGGGAAAAGTCCCTGAAACTGAACAAACAGTTGCAATCCCAGTTTGTCCCAGGCAAGGACAATGTTCTGGCGGACTGTCTAAGCAGAAACATTATGGACCCGCATTAATGGATGTTGCATCCAGACATTTTTTCACAAATAACTCATGCATGGGGAAGGCCGGACATAGATCTCTTTGCTTCACACCTCAATCATCATCTGAAGAAGTTCTGCTCAAGGACACACCATCCTCTAGCCTGGAGAATGGATGCTCTCTCCTTCAGCTGGAATTCTCTAACAATCTATGCATTTCCACCTCTACCATTAATGACCAAGGTGTTACTGAAGATCAAAGCAGAACAACCGAAAGGCATTTTGATAGCTCCAGACTAGCCAAGACAGCATTGGTATCCATTGCTAAGGAGCATAACTCGCATCAAGCCGTGGCTCCTGCCTCAATGGCCTCTGCTTATAACTCAGCACAATTACAGGACTGTTCATCCCAACCTGCAAACATTGCAACTGACAGCTTGGAGGGTTCCATGACTTCTCCCCATATCTCTCTTTGCAAAAAAGTTCAAGAGATCTTACTGGAAGCACGCAGGCCTTCTACCAGAAAAAGTTATTCAGCCAAATGGAAGAGATTCAACATCTGGAATGCCAACAAGGGTCAGGATGCATCAGTAATGAGCATCCCACAGATACTCTAATACTTGGCAGAAGTGCTTCACAATGGCCTTTCATATTCTTCCATAAAAATACACGCTTCAGCAATTTCAGCAAAATACAACTATGATCCATCTGTGTTTTCTCATCCTTTGCTAAGACAGTTTCTAACAGGGATAAAGAATATCAAACCTCCAAGAAAACCACCAGTGCCTGCATGGGACCTCAACTTCGTCGTGGAAAAATTAACTCTTCCTCCCTTTGAGCCAGCAACATCTTCAGAATTGCAATTTGTCTCCTGGAAAACAGTTTTCCTGTGGGCAATTACTTCAGCAAGAAGAGTCTCGGAGATACAGGCCCTCATGGCAGTACCTCCATTTCTCATTTTCCATCAGGACAGAGTCTCTTTAAGAACCAATCCTTCATTCATGCCAAAAGTGATAGCCAGGGTTTCTCTAAATCAAGCAATTCACCTGCCTACTTTCTTTCCCAATCCTCAAAATAAAGGAGAAAAGCTTCTGCACACTTTGGACATACACAGGTAATTGCGCTACTACTTGGACAGAACAAAGGCTAACAGAAAGTCTGACCAACTATTTGTAGCTTACGCTGCTGGAGTAAAAGGAAAGGCAATTTCCAAACAAACAATTTCAAAATGGATTGGAAACTGCATCAGATTCTGCTACCCTTTCCATGGAAAAGGTGTGCCAGCCAATATCCGGCCACACTCCACCAGAGCTACAGCCACCTCCACAGCCTTTCTAAGAGGGGTGGCTACAAAAGACATTCTAGAAGATGTCACCATGTTAAGAAAAATATATAAACACACATATATTCAGAAAAATATATATATACTCATATTTGTTTATAAAATTCATTTTTTAACAGATTATATATTTCTATTGTTTGATAATCCACAAGCTATCAATTTACAAAGATGTTTAATTAAATGAAACATTTAGGAGAACATATGTTTAATATTCATTAAACTAATGAATATTTATGAGCGAACCACGAATTGGATTTGTCAGTTTGAACAACAGAGTTCGTTTTAATGGGTTAATTATTTAATCAGTTAGTATAAAAGGTCTAATTGATTGTCAGATTTGTAGCTGATGAAGTCCTAATTATTGGGACGAAAACGCATTGTGTGGTGTATGAAGAGCGTTAATGTTTTTAAAGACTGCATTGGAATAAAGTACTTTTTTTGGAGCAATTTCGTGTTGGTGCTAGTCTCTTAAGCAACTTTTCCGTGGATTATTGGTTACTTGAGTTGCTGCACTTGGTTTATTTGTACATTCTAGAAGTTGCTACATGGAGCTCCGTGCATACATTTTCCAAACATTGCAACCTGCCTTTATATTCCAGATCCCGAGCAGGCTTTGCTTCTGCAGTCCTGCAGGGCATTTTAGCTACACCATCCTTATCTTAGATCCTACCACCCCCAGCTTGGCTATGGTATTCAACCCATATGTCAGGACTGCAGTTGCATTCTTGAAGGACATAGTACAGTTTTGTACCCACCATAAATGTAGATGTCCGATAGATATGCAACTGCAGTCAGGTTTTCCCTCCCTCCTACCCCTCTGTAATTCTCTTTTTTGGGTCCACTCCCCCTTTTTCAAATTAGCTGGGGATATCTGTTATGATGTATCTGTTTATTACTGTTGTGCATGTCTGGAATTTTTATCCATTCTCTAAATTTAGCCTTCCTTGGAGGGCACCTGGCATCTGGGGCAAGAAACACTGAAGAAGATGGCGTCGGCTGATGCTTTTATACCCCAGCCGCTCTGACGTCGGGGAAGAGGCGACACCAGCTGACGCCGGACCCAGACTTTGGAATCCGGCCGACTGAAGGGCTGCCTGAGGCAGGACAACCCCATATGTCAGGACTGCAGTTGCATATCTATCGGACATCTGCATTTATGGTAGGTACAAAACTGTACTTTTTGAGGACTGGCAAACAGGTCTATATTTGGTAGACCCCATCTTTGAGTCATCATTGTAAATATCTGTGGGTCTAGCTTCCACTCGTGGGGATCTTTGATGTTTCTGCTTAGGTCGTCTGCCAATGTGGTTTTCTGTCCTGGCAGGAATTGAGCTTGTAACTGGACTTGGTAGGCCAGAGCTGTGTTCCATAAGATTATTGCTTGCCTGCAAAGAGGGTAGGAATGTGTGCCCCCTTGTTTGTTTATGTACCACATTACTGTGGTGTTGTCAGTCTTTATTGCAAGTTGTCCTGGCTGTAGTAGATCCTTGAAGGCTGTCAGTGCTTTCTGTACAGCTAGCATCTCTTTTTGGTTTATGTGCAGTTCTCTTTGTTCTGCAGTCCATATGCCTTGAATGCATTGCCCTGCCATGTGTGCCCCCCAGGCATAGTCTGAAGCATCTGTTGTGATAGTTTGCCTGGGTGGGGGCCATGTGAAAGGCTGACCCTTGTTGAGGTGACATGCCTGTGACCACCATAGAAATTCCTGTTGAAGGCAGGGAATGAGAGATATCACTGTGTTCAAGCTGTGGCTGTGTCGAGACCATACGCTTTTTAGGTACCACTGTAATTTCCCCATATGCAGTTTTGCAAATGGTATTATCAGAATGCAAGATGCCATGAAGCCCAAAGCCTGCAGAATTTTTCTTGCAGTGAATTGGGTCTTTGTTGCCATTGTCTTGAAATGTTGAGTCAGTTGTAATTGCTTGTCTGATGTAAGATGAGCCTTCTGGGCCGTTGTGTCCAAGCTGGCACGCAGGAATTGTGAGGGTACTAGTTTTGACTTTTCGTTTACTGTGTACCCCAGACAATTTAGTAGATGCTTCACAAAAGCCAGGTGTTGTAAGAGAATATCTTTTCTTTCTGCTTGGATGAGGCAGTCGTCCAGGTATGGATATATTTGAATTCCTCTTTGTCTGCCGTATGCAATTACTGGTGCCAGGCATTTTGTGAATACTCTGGGTGCCGTAGATAAGCCAAAGGGCAGTGCAGAGAATTGATAGTGGGTTGAACCTGCAATGAAATGGAGGTATCTTCTGCAACTTTGTCTGCTAAGGGACATGCAGGTATGCCTCCTTGAGGTCCAACGTTACCAGCCATGCTTCCTTTCCCAGCATGGGAAGTAGCTGCTGTAGTGTTAGCATCTTGAATTTGGGAACTTGTAAGTAAGTGTTTAGAATTGAAGGGTCCAGAATTGGTCTCCAAGCATTTTCTTTTTTGGATACTAGGAAGAGTCTTGAGTAAAATCCTTGGCCTTGCTCTTGAGTTGGTACCCTTTGAATGGCTCTCATGGCCATGAGAGCTGTAATTTTGTTTTTGAGCCTCTGCCCTTTGATTTTGTGGCAGGTTTGGCATTCCTCTTTTTATTGGCAAGGTGTGAAAGTGGAATCTGTATCCTCGTAAAATTATGTTTTCCCCCCAAGGGGGCTGACAAAAGAGCTTTGTTTGGCCAGCTGAGGTGCAAGTCATTGAGTTTGCCTTCTGGTGGGTTGAGACTGTCTTCTCCTCCCTTCTGGGTTGGAGTGCCCCATTTGCGAGGCTTATACTGAGCTTGTGGTTGTCTTCTGCCCCTTGGACACCTGTATTTACCCCTCTGAGGCCTGTCAGTGGCTGGAAAGGGCCAATTTTATGTTGGCCAGTTTCTGCTGAAGCGAGGGGGTTGTACTTGTAGGAAATCTTTGACTGTCTGAATTGATTTCGCCTTATCTTCCATTTTCTTTAAAACAACTTCTGCTTTAACACCAAAAAGAACATCCTGCTGTAAGGGAGCATCTAGTAGTTTTGCTTTATCATGATCAGGCAGACTTTGCTCTTTTAACCAGGCATGCCTACGTATAACAGATCCAGTGACAGCTGCTCTGCAGGAGGCCTCTAAAGAATCAAACCCACATTGTAAGGTATGTGCCCACCTGCTCAGTGGCGTGAAACAAATCCTGTACTACTTTTATTTCAGATTGTTGAGGTAGGGTGGTTATCTTTTGTTTTAACTGAAAGATCAGAAATTGCTGATACTTAAGCATATGAAATTGACAGTTTAGTGCTCTCACAGCTAAATTGGCTGAGGTGTAAACCTTTCCCCCCCCCCCCATCTGTCTAGTGCTCTTGAATCACTTTCAGAAGGTACTGGATTTTTAGCCATGGAAGGCCTTAGCCCACCTGGGACCCTGGGAGAGATAGTCTCTGGGTCAGCTACTGGGCTTTTGTAAAGGAATGTGTGGGAATCGGGTACTCTGTAGTATCTGTGAGGCTTGGCCGGGGCAGGAGGTAGAGAGTCAGGGTTGAAACTGGATTCTAAGCAGACATCTTCCACAATGTCCAAAACAGGAGGGATGGCTAGAGGTCTGTGTTGGGGGAGTAAAAGAAACTCTCTGAGCCTTTTCTTGGAATCAGAGTAATCATGACCTTCCCAGTGAAAATGTTCCCTTATAGTGTGTAAAGTTTGCCCAAAAGAGTAATCTTCTGGAGGGGAAGCTGAGGGAATAGAGTCCTCAGCATCGAAATCTTCATAAGGAGAGAAGGAATAGTCTTGGTCCTCAGAGGAATCCGAAGAAATAGACAGTTGTTCAGAGGAAGCATAATCTTCCTCTTGTCTAGGCCTTTTGTCAGGAGGAGGCTGAGAACCCCTGATAAGAGAAATCAAATCTTCAGCCATTTTGAGCATCTGTTTCTTAGGCAAAGGGCCTAGAACAGGAGACTGAAGTGAAGCCTTTTTCGATTTAGGAGTCTTCGACTTGGAAAACGTTTTGACTTTTAAGAGTAGTCAGTCTGAAAACGCCTTCAGAAACCGATGGCGTTTTAGAAGTACCGACGTCCTTGGAAGGTAAATCGTTGGAAGGGCCTGAAGTAAAAGGCTGCATCTGCCTAGTACATTCCGTCAAAATATCTGTAGCGGTTTCTGGTTCCGGAACTGTGGTAGTCGGAGGCTGCGTCGGAGCCTCACTGATAACTGGAGACCGGATCAACCGAGGCCTCTGAATCGGGCTTAGGCCTGGGCTGTCGGTCCTTGTCCTTGCGCTTTTTGTGCACGCCAGTAGTCTGTAGGTCCGGCATGTTATAGTTAAATTTTCTACCAAAAAAGTGTCGTGCGAAATCAAGTAGTTTTTTAATAGTACGTTTATTAAATCTAGCACAAAAACGACAAGAAGTGACGTCGTGATCAGGGCCTAGGCAAGGTATGCAATAAGAATGAAAATCCTTATGAGGTATTTGCTTCCCACAAGAAATACAATTGTTAACTTTTTCTGACATTGGTCTGAGGCAAGAAAAGTTTCCCCAACAGGGTACTTAGCTTTATAGAAGACTTCAGTCTGAAATTCGATTTTCGAAAATCTCAGGAGTCTGCCTACCGGCACTTGCGAACTGCTTCTGTTTCGGGCACCGCGCTGCAAGAAAGAATGAAGAAAATGGCGTCTGTTGCAGTATATGTACCCCTGGCGCACTGACGTCGGGGATGAAGCGACAGCAACCGACGTCGGACCAAGACTTTGGTTATCCTGTCATCAGGCGGTCCCGCAGTCGGCCGGATTTCCAAAGTGTGATGACTGCAGCAGGGTAACACGATGAACATTTATATCTGGCATTATTGATCATCTAGAATTCAGTGATTTTACCAAAATTCCAGACTTTAATGACTTCCAGGGCCAACCTGTGAGGCAAAAATCAAGGTCATCTAACATCTGTGAGGTATATACAGAAGGCAAAAGTGTTTCTCTGTAGAATTAAATTTAAAATTGTTACGACACTTCAGTAAAACACATTTGAATTTGTGGCAAAATTAAGTTCTAAGAGATTTTAAAAGCTGTTCTTCCTTCTACCACTGTTCTTTTTTGGCACTGTCGTGTGCGCGCGTGTGTGCTTGTGTGCGCGCGTGTGTGCTTGTGTGCGCGCGTGTGTGCTTGTGTGCGCGCGTGTGTGCTTGTGTGCTGCAGGTGCTTGTGTGTGCTGCTGCAGGTGTGCTTGTGTGCTGCAGTGTGCTTGTGTGCTGCAGTGTGCTTGTGCTTGGCCAAGTGTGCTGTCTTGGCGTGTGTGTGTGTGTGTGTTTGTATGCTTGTGGGGAGATTTAGGAATGTATTGAATATCTAGATGCTGTTTGAAATGAGTACCTAGTTTGTGGCTGAATGTTCAGGTTTATGTACAGTGTCATTTGAAAGCTGTCACTTGTTAGTGGAATCATGCCTTTGCCAAAAACAGGTTAGGAGTACAGAGATACTCTGCCAGTCCTTAAAGAGGTCTGATTTTTTTTTTCTTTTTCAGGGAATATAACACCAGCACATTATGATGAACAGCAGAATTTCTTTGCACAGATTAAAGGCTACAAGCGTTGTATTCTTTTTCCTCCAGACCAGTTTGAGTGCCTCTATCCCTATCCAGTTCACCATCCCTGTGACAGGCAGAGTCAGGTAAGAAAGCATACAAATTGACCTTGTATTTAAATGTGGAACCCTGTTTTAAGCAGTCATGTTTAAAGATGGAAACCAGTTCAACTTCACCATCTGTGTGTATATGAAGCACTGTGTTTTTCTCTAGTCTGTTAAAACCAGTAACAAAACAAGCCTCACCATTTGCAGAATTGGTGATTTGTGAATTGGAAAGCATACAGGATGTTGTGCTTTTTATGTGATTTATTATTGGGTATTATTTTGACATGTATTCTTTTTAAGACCACTGCATATTAAAACAGTAGAGCTTTTAGTTCACACTCATTAGTTAGGCAAGTTTACATTTTTTTTTCCCGAACAGTACATTGCATCAACTCTATTTTGAGGTGGTGCGCATCTTACCATTATGCATTCTTATGTACTGGTATGCACTTTCTAAGTTTGGTCATTGTTCATGCCATCTTCAGCTCTATCATTCAGGATATTTCTTGGCTCAGCTTTTCAAAGATTAGTAAACAGTTAGAATTTCTTGTATACTTATAAGTGGTAGATTGTGTTCTTTACTTCAGTATTGCTGCATATGTCAAAATTTTGAGACCGTTTGCAATGATGATTCGAAGTATTGAGTATGCTAGACAAGTGGCCCTAAATTTCAACACTTGGGATGGGGTTATTGGTTTGTCCTTCAGATGAGAAGTTAAACCAAGGTCCCATTTGCCGGAGTTATATTGGCTCAGATGGATGTAAAAGCTGCTGTGGCACATATAGAAAGAGTATAGCTCCTTCATATAACACATTGTGAAAAAACATTACTTGGCATATTTATAAAATTTCGATATTTATAAGCACATATATATACACACTTGTGTTTTTAACTATTTATCATTTTTCTTATAACATCCTCGTTGTTCTTCCATAATTGATCCCCACTCCTTTTTCCATAACCATAGTCTAATTTTTCACAATACCTTTGCCAAAATCCATTTCCTCTTTAAACAAAATTTCATTCAGTCTATTTTGCTTGCCATTAATATTCTCAAATTTTCTTCACACAACTATTTCCATTAATTCACCACTCTTTTTTTACATTTTAAAAAAATAAACAAACACACAACCTTTTTATGGCATATTCCCCTTAACTGGTAACTTATTACTAGATGTCCTTCAAGGATGCATCTGCAGTCCTAACATATGGGTTGTCCTGCCTCAGGCAGCCCTTCGGTTGGCCGGATTCCAAAGTCTGGGTCTGGCTTCGGCTGATGTCGCACTTCACCCGACGTCATAGCTGCTGTTTATTGGGTATAAAGGCATCAGCCGACGCCATTTTCCTCCGTCTTTCTTCGAAGCAGAAGCTGTTCGCAAGTGCCGGTCGGTCAGATCCAGAGATTTCTACTACCGAAGACTTCTAAAAAGCTAAGTACCCCGTTGGGGACTCTTTCTTGCCTCAGCTGATGTCAGACAAAGTAAATAATTGTTTAACTTGTGGGAAACAAATACCTCATAAGGATTTCCACTCTTACTGCCTTCCTTGCTTAGGCCCAGACCACGACGTATCAGCTTGTCTAGCCTGTGCTTCCTTCAACCGATGGACACTTGGACGTCGGTCGGAGTTTGCAGAGGAGTTTTTTGGTCCCGCTTTTGCACAAAATGCCGCCGGAGACTCCGACTACTCAATTAGCTAAAAGCGCAAGGAAAGGACCGACATTCGCCCGGTTTCGCTGAAACCACGGTTAGGCCAACCGCGAATGTCTCTGTTTCGCTGAAACCGAGCCCCGGTTTTCCTTCGCCGAAAGCATGCTTCCGATAGCCGAGGCCTCACAGAGCATGGCTGAATCTGCTACTGAATTTACTGCTACAGAAGCAGCCACCCAGGATTTATCGGACACTATTCCTTTAGACATAACTACCCTTGCACGTGGGGCTGCTAGACCCCCTGCTTCCATGTCTATCAAGGCTTTTGCCAGGGCTAAGGCAGCTAAATCTTCTAAGGCCTTGCCTGCCAAAACTCCTTCACATAGGCCTACTTCTAGTTCCCAAATACTCAGCCTGGCTGAGGATCTCATTTCTTTGATCAGAGGATCCCAACCTGACCCAGACAGGGCCTCTCAACCCCCTCCAGACAAGAGGCCTAGGACTGAACCTCCGGAACCTCTCTCTACAGATTATTCATCGGATGACTCAGACCTTTCAGACCCTCACGAAGGCCCATATTCTCCTTATGAGGATTCTGATGCAGAAGACTCCATTCCTTCTGCTTCTCCTCCTGAAGAATTTTCCTTTGGGGAAACCTTGCATGCTATGAGGGAACACTTCCAATGGCAGGGCCAGGATTTTTCAGATTCAAGGAAAAGGCTAAGGACTTTTTTACACTTACCACAGCATAGGCCTTTAGCCATTCCTCCAGTACTTACTGTTGTGGATGATACCTTTAATGATGCTTGTACTGCTCCCGATTCTCTTCCTCCGGCCTCTGCCAAGCCAGACAGATATTACAGGGTCCCGGACACACACTACCATTTGTATAAGGCTCCTGTTGCAGACCCTGAAACCATTTCACAGGGCCCTAAAGGTGTGGCAGCTGCCTCTGCCAAAAACCCTCTTCCCTCTGAAAGGGAATGTAGAGCATTAGAGAGATGGGGTAAAAAGGTTTATACTTCTGCTACTCTTTCGGCCAGGGCCTTGAACTGTCAATTTCACATGATTCAGTACCAGGAATTTTTGTTAGACCAGCTAAATAAAAAACTATCTTCTCCTGAACCTTTAGACCGCAAGTCCCTTCAGGATTTGGTACATAACTCTCAGTAGGTCAGTAACCATTTCTTAAAATGTGGCTATGATGCACTGGAGGCTTCCTTTAGATCAGCTGTGACTGGAACAGTGATTCAAAGGCATGCTTGGTTAAAAGAACAATCCTTACCAGACCATGTTAAGTCAAAACTCCTAGATGCTCCCATGGAGAAACAAAGTTTGTTTGGCTCCCCTGCATAGGAGGTTCTAAAAAAGGTGGAAGAAAAAGCAAAATCTGTCCAAACAGTCAAGGATTTATTACAGGTCCAACCTCCGAGGTTTAGCAGAAATTGGCCTTCGAAGAATTGGTCCTTTCCAGACAACTCCAGAGCGCAGAGAGGCAGAAATAGACGCCCAAGAGGCAGAGGTCAATCTAGGGGTGCCTACAGGGGACGTCAGTGGCAACCTACCAACCAGAGAAGTACTGCCACGGAATCAACTACAACTACTTCCACAGGGCAGACACATTGACTTGGCTCTAGTTCCGCCTACCAGGGAACAACTGGAAGCACCCTTGGGCAGAAAACTAGCCTTATTCTCCGACAACTGGCATTACATTACAGGAGACAAATGGACTTTACAAACAATAGACAAGGGCTACAGGTTTCACTTCCATACTCTACCAAAAAAGAGAGGAATGCCAAACCTACCACCAAGCCAAAAAACAGACGCTCTAAGACAAATCAGCAACTTACTAAGGATGAGAGCTATAGAAGAGGTGCCACCTATGGAACAAGGTCAAGGATTTTACTCCAGGCTTTTCCTTGTACCAAGAAAAGAAAATCAATGGAGACCTATTCTAGATTTGTCCGCACTGAACACATACCTCATTGTTCCAAAATTCAAAATGCTGACCCTCCAGCAACTTCTTCCCATGCTGGGCAAGGAGTCTTGGCTGGTGACTCTAGATCTCAAGGAGGCATACCTGCACGTCCCTATACGACCAGATTGCAGAAGACACCTCAGATTTCTTGCAGGATCAGAGCATTATCAATTCTCAGCATTGCCTTTTGGCTTATCTACTGCGCCCAGAGTATTCACGAAATGCCTGGCATCAGTAATTGCTCATTGCAGACTTCAGGGAATTCAGATTTACCCATACCTGGACGACTGCCTAATACAAGTGGACGACAAGGCAAAGTTTGAAAAAGATTTGGAAAATGTCATACAACTGTTGCAAGCCTTGGGATACACAGTCAACATGCAAAAGTCAAGACTAGTACCATCCCAAAGGATAACATTCTTGGGTGCAGAATTAGACACATCAACTCAGATGGCTTTTCTCACAGAAGAAAAACAAAAGCATCTACCAGTCTACTTCATGCTTACTGCAAGGAAAGTCCTGCAAGCCCTGGGCTACATGGCATCCTGCATAATATTGGTTCCGCATGCCAGGCTGCATATGAGAAAGCTACAATGGTATCTAAGGAATGTATGGTCTCAACACAAGCACAGTCTAGAAGCCCAGATTCCAATAATTCCATGCCTGAAGCAAGAATTCCTGTGGTGGGCTCAGGCCTGTCAGTTGAACAGAGGCTTGCCTTTCCACAAACCACATCCAAGCCAGACCATCACCACGGACGCCTCAGACCTAGGATGGGGGCACACATGGTGGACAAGTGTATACAAGGCCTATGGACCCAAGACCAGCTGAATCTACACATAAATCTAAAGGAGATGCTGGCAGTAAAACATGCGATCCAGGCATTCAGACCACTCCTTCAACAGGGTCATCTGCTGATAAGGACGGACAATACCACAGTCATGTGGTACATCAACAAACAGGGAGGTACACATTCATATCCTCTATGCCGGATGGCAGTGGACCTGTGGAATGTGGCCCTGAACCTCAACATTCAACTTCAGGCCAGATTTGTACCAGGAAAAGAAAATTCTCTAGCAGACACCTTAAGCAGAACTACCACGGATGCTCACGAATGGATGCTGCATCCAGATATCTTCAAAGCCATAACAAAGAAATGGGGACTACCACAGATAGACCTCTTTGCCTCCCCACACAATCACCAATTGAAGAAATTCTGCACAAGAGCATACCACCCACTTGCTTGGAGGGTGGACTCCCTTTCCTTCAGCTGGAAAACCTGACAGCATATGCATTTCCACCTCTTCCCTTGATGTACAAAGTTCTACTGAAGATCAGAGAGGATCAGCCAAGGGTAATTCTGATAGCTCCAGACTGGCCGAGGCAACATTGGTACCCGCTACTGAGAAGCATGTCTCGGACACACGCATGGCATCTACCGCTATGTCCCTTACTACTAACACAGGACAACTACAAGATCCTACATCCAAACTTGAAAACACTGCAGCTAGCTGCTTGGAATATTGCATAAAACAAAATAACCCAGGTTTATCTCAGAGGGTTAAGGACATTATCCTGGAGGCACGCAGACCCTCCACAAGGAAGACTTATTCAGCCAAGTGGAAAAGATACCTCATTTGGAGTGCAGCAAAGGGAGAAAATGTCTCATTGGCAAACATAGCACACATCCTGGAATATTTAGCAGAGCTGTTCCACGATGGCCTGTCTTACTCCTCCATTAAGATTCATGCATCAGCAATTTCAGCAGAATACAACATGGATCCTCCTGTCTTCTCTCATCCTCTACTCAGGCAGTTCTTGAGAGGAATCAAAAATGTAAAGCCTCCAAGGAAACCACCTTTACCTACATGGGATCTCAACTTTGTGCTGGAAAAGTTAACACTTCCCCCTTTTGAACCAGCAGCAACAGCAGAATTACAATTCTTGTCTTGGAAAACTGCTTTCCTGCTAGCAATTACTTCAGCAAGAAGGGTATCTGAGTTAGAGGCATTAATGGCAGTACAACCCTTCCTTATATTCCATCAAGACAGAGTCTCTCTGAGAACTAACCCTACATTTATGCCAAAAGTGGTCTCCAGAGTATCATTAAACCAAGCGATTCATTTACCTACATTCTTCCCCAACCCACAGAACAGGGGGGAAAGACTGCTACATACCTTGGATGTGCACAGACAATTACGCTACTATCTGGACAGAACTAAGACCAGCAGAAAAACTGACCAGCTTCTGGTAGCATATGCAACAGGAATGCAAGGAAAAGCAATTTCAAAACAATCTCAAAATGGATAGGAAATTGCATTCGATTTTGCTACTCTTTTCATGGAAAGACAACTCCTGCTAATATCAGACCTCATTCCACAAGAGCTACAGCCACCACTACAGCTTTCCTACGAGGAGTGGCTACCAAAGACATTTTAGAAGCTGCTACTTGGAGCTCCGTGCATACATTTGCCAAGCATTACAATCTTCCCTTATACTCTAGATCCCGAGCAGGTTTTGCAACTGCTGTTTTGCAAGGGATCTTAACTACACCATCTTTATCTTAGTGCCTCCTCCCCCAGTTTGGCTATGGTATTCTACCCATATGTTAGGACTGCAGATGCATCCTTGAAGGACATAGTACAGTTTTGTACCTACCATAAATGTAGATGTCCGATAGGTATGCATCTGCAGTCAGGATTACCCACCCTCCTTCCCCTCTGTGGTATTCCTAGGGTATTTACCCCTCATTTAGCTAGCTGGGGGAATCTATTATGGTGTATTTGTTTGTATTTAGCCTTACTAGAGGGCACCTGGCATCTGGGGCAAGAAACACTGAGGAAAATGGCGTCGGCTGATGCCTTTATACCCAATAAACAGCAGCTATGACGTCGGGTGAAGTGCGACATCAGCCGAAGCCAGACCCAGACTTTGGAATCCGGCCGACCGAAGGGCTGCCTGAGGCAGGACAACCCATATGTTAGGACTGCAGATGCATACCTATCGGACATCTACATTTATGGTAGGTACAAAACTGTACTTTTCCATAGGAAATTCTGACACTGCTGTCTTAAGTACAGCACACTACTTTTTCTTTACTTTAATGGCTTTAATCACTTTTGGTAAAATTTTTCTATGACTTTATAATATTGTTTCATCACATTATCATACCACAACCTTCTGACTTTCTATATATAGCCAGTGTTTTCCATGTTGGTATTTTGTATTGATAACTTTTAATTTCTTCATTTACACATTCTTTTTTTTTCATTCTCATCTCCCAGAACTTTTTGTGCTTGTATTTAAACATTCTCGTATTTAATTTCTCATTCTCTTCCTTTACCTGCTGTAATATTGTGTACAAGTTTAAATAAGTAGAATTAACCACTCAGTTTAGTAATCTCAGTTTCCCTTCATCTTCACTCATATACAGCATACCTCTCTTCACCGAGTTTAATCTTGAACACCATATGAAAGAAAACAATGGTTGCACAATTAATCTTCATATTTTTCTGGGATCATATAAACATTTGACATGTATGTTGTTTTCCCATAATCTATAGGTACACCACAGAAGGCATAAATATTTCTTTTCATTTCCTTTATCAAATCCTTCCATTGTAGCATAACTGCATTATTTTTTCCAGATTTTATCCTTGGCAAAGACTCTTCTTTCTCTGAAAATGCACACCCCCAATTATCACATCACCACAACCTTTACTTCTATCTTTATTCAAGGGCATTCCCATTTCTTAAACATGCGTTCAGACAAACCAGCACTTCCCTCATCCATTTCTTCTTAGCACCTATAGCTGTATCATCTACATTGTCAAAACTACTGGAATCACCATCTCCTTTTGCATTGCATAAGCCTGTTCGCTTGCTCACTACCACATTCATTATTGATGCATACAATATTCTACTCCTGTCTTATGCCAGGTCTGAAAACTCGTAACACTGAAACTCATAAGGCCGAACCCATTTGACTGAAAACTTGTTTCTCTGAAAACATTCACCACAAGAAATAGGTCTTAAAAACCTTTTTTTTCTATTGCACCCCCATGTTGAGAGCTTTTCCCATACTTTCCTTGCTTATAATACTAACTACATGATTGCACAACTGTGGAGGAAAAAAAAAAAAAACAGCACACAGTAATAAGTGCCCAAAAGCAAATATTGACATCTACAAAACCAGGGGTACTGCATGATGCTGACCATCTCAATTCACCCCAACTCTGCTAGACTCGCTTACCTAATAACTCCTATGATAAGAAGTGACACATTTGCATACATTCTACACAATTTTATATATTTCTACACGTTTCAGTGAATGATTCTTTAGTGTTATGAGTTTTCAGTGAAATGGGTGGGACCTTATGAGTTTGTGTTATGAGCTTTCATTGTTATGATGGGTACCACTTAAACGACCCTTTTTGCATCTTTCTTTACTGAAACACCCATTCACTAACACTGTCCCTAGATAAGTTTGATATGCTGATATACACCGTCTAAATTCTTTTAACTATTCTATTATGCTATTATTCCATACTTCTCCATAACATCCCACAAATCAAAAATGTCCTGTATCAAATTCCTAGCTTATGTCACCTACTGTAAGTTTGACATGCTCACTTTTACTTACAATATCATGATCAATTTTTCTCAAGACCAGTAACAATTCTTGACATCCCTTCCCTTTTATACTATATATACTTTCTTCCTGAATATCACTTGTCCTTCTTCCATTCTCCTCTGTACTCTCATAAACCTTTTATAATCTGTGTTTAGTTTGATAGGTCTCCAATATTTTTTCATTATCTTTCTTCCATACAAGTTTTAATATCCTACTACCTTTCTTCCATACAAGTTTTAATATCCTACTACCTAACTATTCATAAACAAACCCTTCTTCCTACTTTATGGGTGGGAGGTTGGCATAATGGTTAAGGTGTTTACTTTGCAGACACAAGGTGCAAGGTTTGATTCTCACATGGGGTAACTGGCTAGGCTTGAAATGGCCCACAAGGGCAACTAGCCTAGTACTAATCTATGAGCCTATGAACTATTCATTCAATACATTTATAAAATGCACTCTTCTCCAATCCATTTATTTCTTGTAAAGATGTTATTTGTGTTTCACTGTTGCAGACATTACATTTGGGTAATCTGCTGGCAGGTTGCCCGGGTCCTGCGTCAGATGCTGTCCCTTCTTCCATGACGTCAGGTCGTCAGGGGTATAAAATATGCAGCCGACGTCATTACATCAGTCTTCCTTGCCGTGCGGTGCCCGAAGCAGTTTTCAAGTGCCGGTCGGCCAACTCCTGTAATTTTCATTTTCGAGTTTCAGAACCGAAGTCTTCAACTTAAAGCGAAGTACCCCATTGGGGAAACTTTTTCTTTCTCCTTTCCGATGTCAGTAAAAGTTAATAATTGCCTTAGTTGTGGAAAGCAAATACCTCATAAAGATTTTCATTCGTAGTGTATTCCTTGCCTAGGCCCTGACCATGACGTACCTTGTTGTTGGTTTTGTGCTTTATTTAATCAGCACACTATCCATTGACAGTACATTTTTGCCTCTATTTCGGTTTTCGGTTTAATTATCCAGAAATGTCATCTGTTAGCCTTCAGACTACCGGAATTTTGAAAAAACGCAAAGATAAACACAGAGACAGGCCGCAGAGGTCCAAAACTGCTGACAATGCTTCTAAGCCAGTTTGACAGTACTCATTGAGGTGCTTTCACAGCCCCTGATACCCGCTACTTCTGATTTGCAGGCTTCTACTGAGAGCCATTCAGAGTCTGGTATGTCGTGACATGCTACACCTTTGGAACCTGAAGATGTCTCTACCTTGGATAGGTCTGGAGCCGCTGTGCAGGCACCGGCTTCCGAGGGTGAATTCAGGCCTACAGACTTGCATATTAAATCGACACCGCCTTCATTATTAAGGCTTAAATCTCGATCCATGTCTAGAAAAAAAGATGCCCAGGCCATATGTTCAGGCCCCTATGCCTAAAAACAAATGATAAAAATGGCTGAAGATCTAATTACTCTAATCGGGGTTAGTCAACCCCCCCCCCTCTCTCTCTGAGGCCTAGAGCTGAACTTGATTATGAATCTTATGATCAGGATTCTGGTTCTTCTGACTCTTCTAATGACCTGGATTTGTCCATGCCTACTTATGAGGATTCCGATGCAGACATTCCCTCTGCTTCCCTTCCTGTGGACTTTTCTTTTGGGGAAACTTTTACATGCTTTGAGGGAGCATTTCCACTGGGAAAGCCAGGAATTTTCCGATTCAAAAAAGAGGCTTAGGGATTTCCTGCTTCTTCCTTAACATAGGTCTTTGGCTATACCTCCTGTGCTAGACATTGTTGATGTGTTCTCGGAATCCAGTTTGGTCCCTGATTCCCTGCCTCCGGCTCCTAGTAAACCTGACCGATACTACTGGGTTCCTGAGTCCCACAAGTTCCTTTTCAAAAATCCTGATCCAGAAACCATTTCTCAGGGGGCCCAAGGGCATTAAGGCTTCTACTGCTAAAAATCCTACCCCTTCTGATAGAGATCCCAGGGTGCTGGATAGATGGGGTAAAAAGGTTTATACTTCTGCAACCTTGGCAATCATTAAACTGCCAATTTCATATGTTAAAATATCAACAGCATATTATTGGACTGATTAAACAGAAAATGATGATGATTCCTAACTGTGTAGAAAATAAAGATTTACAGGATTTAATGCATTCTGCTGAACAAGTTGGAAAACATAATTTGCAATGTGGTTTTGATTCTTTAGAGGCCTCCTGCAGGGCTGCTGTTACTGATCTGTGCTTAGAAGGCATGTTTGGCTTAAGGAGCAATCTTTGCCTGATCATGTTAAAGCTAAATTGTTGGATGTTCCTTTAAATCAGGACCGCCTGTTTGGCAATAAGGCTGAAGAAGTTCTAAAAACAGATGAAAGATCAAGCTAAATCTATGCAAACCGTTAGATTTCTTACAAGTGCAACCTCCAAGATTTTAGTAAGCATTGGCCTACTATGAATTGGTCCTTTCCAGCCCCTTCCAGATCCTCTCAAGCCAAACCCAGACACAGCAAAAACCCCAGGTTTCAGTCCCAGGGTACTCTGAGTTGAGCAGTGATGGACCTCCACTTCCAAGTCTGGAAATAACAAGACACCCCCTTACAGTAAACAGTCTCAGTGACTTCCTTTTAAAATTACCAAGCACTTATCTGTCAACCGCCCCTTTGGGGGGAAAGATTGCTTTTCATGCAAAGAACTGGGAACTCATAACCATAACAAATGGGTTTTAAATGTTGTGTCCCAGGAATACAGATTTCATTTCCACACATTGCCAACACCAAACTGGTGGCCAGACCTGCCCCCGTAGCAGTGGGCAGAGGCTCAAACACAAGTACTTTCTCTCTTAAGCATGGGGGCTATTCAACTGTTGCCAGAAGAGGAAAAGGGACAAGGTTTCTATTCAAGGCTTTTCCTGGTACCCAGAAAAAAACAAATCATGGGTCCAGTCCTGGACCTGTCTACTCTAAACACCTTTCTGGAGATTCCAAAATTCAAGATGCTGACTCTTCACCAGTTACTTCCTATGCTAGGCAAAGACTCCTGGTTGGCATCTCTAGATTTAAAAGAAGCATACCTGCATATCCCAATCAGGGAATCTTGCAGAAGATACCTACGCTTCAAAGCAGGCTACTCACGTCATCAGTTACCTGCACTGCCGTTTTGGCTTCTCTACTGCACCCAGGGTATTCACAAAGTAACTGGCTCCCAGTTATTGCATTTTGCAGGCAAAGAAAAATTCAAATATATCCATACCCGGACGATTGTTTAATTCAGGCAGAAAACCAGAGCATTCTTTTAAATCATCTGGCGTTTGTAAAAAAAAAAAAAAAAAAAAAAAGGTTCTAACTTGTCTAGGGTACACCATAAACGAAAAATCACAACTGGTACCCTGTCAACAGATTACATTCCTGGGTGAAAGCTTGAATACTACTGCCCAGATGGCTTTCCTCACGCCAGAGAAGCAAATTCATTTGGTAGCTTACTTCAAACTTGTGGCCACAAAAACCCTGCTTATCTGCAAGACAAATACTGCAAGCCATGGGGTTCATGGCCGCCTGCATTCTTCTAGTTCCATGTGCAAGACTGCATATGAGGAAACTACAGTGGTATCTAAAAAGTCTATGGAGTCAGCATTGTCACAGCCTGGGAAAAATGATTTCCATCGTACCTTGCCTACGCCTGAAGTTCCTGTGGTGGGCAGAAGCCTGCCACCAGAACAAGGGATTACCATTCACACTACCCCCTGCTGCCCAGACCATAACGGCAGATGCATGACTGTGCATGGGGGGCTCACCTGGCAGGGAAGTGCATTCAGGGCAAATGGAACCCAAATCAAATGCACCTACATATCAATCAAAAATAAATGTTAGCTGTACAGAATGCTCTGACAGCCTTCAAGGCCTACATTCTTCCAGCACAACTAATGGTAAAGATGGGCAACACCACAGTTATGTGGTGCATAAACAAGCAGGGGGTGCACATTCCTATCCCCTCTGCAGACTAGCCATGGCCTTGTGGAACACAGCCCTGAGCTACCAAGTGCATCTACAAGCTCAGTTCCTGCCAGGAAAGCTGAATACACTGGCAGACGGACTAAGCAGAAACCTCATGGACCCACACGATTGGAAACTGGAACCATGGATTTTCAACATGTTGACAAGCAAATGGAGGAGCCCAGACATAGATCATTTGCCTTCCCCCAGAACTCCCAGTTGGACAAGTTTTGCATAAGGACTCCCCACATACAAGCCTGGAAAGTGGATGCTCTGTCCTTCAACTGGAAAAATCTATCAGTCTGCGCTTTCCTCCTCTGCCTCTGCTCTCCAAAGTTCTACTAAAAATCAAACCGGACAAACCAAGGATGGTATTTGATTGCTCTAGACTGGCGTGCCAACACTGGTACCCCTTCCTGTGCAGTGTGTTGCAAGTATCTCCATGGCACCTGCCTCAGACACCTTCCCTGCTGTCTCAGCAGGAGAACCAAATTCTGCATCCTCAGCTTCCAACATTAAACCTTGCAGCCTGGCTAATAACTTAAATTCAGCCTTCTCATCCCTCTAGCAAATCTGTGATGGATGTAGTGTTGGAGGCGAGGAGACGTAGTACTAGAAAATCTTATGCTGACAAAAGGAAAAGATTCTGTGCCTGGAACCAATCTTTAGGGATGAGCACAGCAACGCCCAATTTTCTTCAGATTTTGCAATACTTATCTGAGATGCTTCACAAGGGATTGTCTTTTTCCTCCATTAAAATCCATGCCTCCGCTATTTCAGCTCACTATAACACGAAACCACTCCTCTTCTCTCATCCTCTGCTCAAGCAGTATCTCAGAGGGGCAAAAAACTTGAGACCACCCAGGAGAGCTCCAACTCCTGCCTTGGGACCTTAACTTTGTTTTGGAGAAACTCACTCTACCTCCTTTCGAGCCAGCTGCTACTGCAGATTTAAAAATTTCTTTCTTGGAAAACTTCCTTTTAGCAATCACTTCAGCTAGAAGGATATCTGAATTACAGGCCCTTATGGCAGTGGAGCCTTTCATCATCTTTCATGCGGACAGGGTATCTCTCGGGACCAATCCATCCTTCATGCCCAAGGTGGTTTCCAGTGTGGCTCTTAATCAGTCCATTCATTTCCCAACCTTCTTTCCCAATCCGCAGAACAAAGGGGAATGGATTCTGCATTCCTTGGATGTGCACAGACAACTAAGATTCTACTTGGACAGGAGTAAATCTTGAAGAAAATCTGAACAGTTGCTGGTAGCATTTGCTGCAGAAGGGAAGGCTATTTCAAAAAATATATATATTTCTAAATGAATAAGCCATTGCATTCTTTTCTGCTATAAGCGCCATGGAAAACCTATCCCCCAGAGGATCAGATCTCACTCTACCAGGGCTGCATCTACTTCTGCAGCCTTTCTCAGAGGTGTCCCTACTAGAGATATCCTAGAAGCTGCTACCTGGAGTTCCGTGCATACTTTCACCAAGCATTATCATTTACCAATTTTCTCTAAATCCAGAGTTTGCTTTACCACTGCTGTCTTGCAGGGCCTTATAGCTGGCCCTAATGCTGTATAAACACCTCCTCCTAACCATAGCTTTGGGAATCTACCCAAATGTAATGACTGCAAGAGTGAAACATGAACCTAGTACAGCTGTGTACACTTTCCATAAATGTAGAAGTTAGAGTGTATTCACTGTTGCAGTCCTGGTTAACCTCCCTCCAGCCCCCTAGATCTGACTGTACCTCTACTTTCCTTTACTATGCTTAAAAGCCTTTTTGATGCATTTGCTTTTGGTTGGAGGTATAATTTTGTGTTTTTGTGTTTATTTGCTCCCCATTGGGGGGGGGGGGGGGGCACCTGACATCTGGGGAAGAAAAACTGATGTAATTACGTTGGCTGCTTGTTTTATACCCCTCACGTCATGGAAGAAGGGACAGCATCCAACGCAGGACCCAAGACTTTAATTAGGCCGACTGAGGGCAACCTGCCAGCAGATTACCCAAATGTAATGACTGCAACAGTGAGTACACTCTAACATCGACATTTATGGTAAGTGTACACAACTGTACATCCTATACCCATCTGGGCCTGATACTGAATCAACATTTACTTTTCCAAGTACTTCATCCAATTCACTTCTAGTAATTTCTTTTTCAACTTCTTCCATGACTCATTCTGGAATTAATTTTTAATTTCCATTCTGTTATTTTCCTTTTTTTTTACTCTTGTACATATTTTTCTCGTACTGTACTACAGTACTCATAATTTTGCTGTTCTCTTCACTGGTCATTTTATTTTTTTTCATTTCCCACATACTAATATCCTCCTTTACTATTTTACCCAAATATGCAGATCCTCCCTTCTCCCTTGTAAATAATACCTTTGTCTATATAGTAAAACCTTATTTTTTTTCTTTCTTTTATATATTTTATCCATGTGATAATTCATTGTATTATTCTCTAAATTGTGTAATATGTTTCTATACATTTTCCTACACTTTCTTACATCATCCTGCCATTGAAAAAAACACTTTTATAGTTTTTTTTTTTTTTTAATTCAAACCACCATTCAGACCAGTTTTTATAGAAGTTCTTCATGGTTATATGATCCTTCCGTAGTTACAATACTTCTCACTCTCCAGCTTCATTCCATAATTTCTCATTTATTCTTTATTCCCTTTTCTGGTTAATATACCCCCCTTGTTGCCATCATTTCCATCAACATTGCTAAATGGTCTGAAAAACAGTCTGTCGAAACTGTTTCACCATCTGCTACCCGGCCTTCAGATAATACGAGATAATCAATTTCAGATCCAAATCTTTACTCCACGCAGTTAATTTACCGCATTTTATCACTTCCTGTATTTTTTTACATCTTTCCCTTTCTTTTACAGTTTGTCATATCTTACTTTCACAGTATTGTCAACAGTTTCACACAGACCCTGCACTTGTGTAACATTAACTTCTTCCACTTCATCTGTTCTAAACTGCAAAGTAAAACGTTTTAACATTTAAGTTATTATCACAAAGCAAATAATTGTTACACAGATAAATGCCCTTTTTGTTGCACAGTTCCAGAAATTTCATAGTCAGTCCCATCAGTTTCAAAAGTCAAGTCACAGAAGTCTGTCCCAGTATGTATAAAAGACTACATTTCTAGAACTTTAAAACCCATAGCAGTTAAATTGTCCCATACATATGTCTACAGTGGTGTCATTTTTTTGTTCTTTTCTCTGACAGTTGACTGTCTCTTCTTTTTCATAACATTTTTAATTAACTGTTCGTTGCTCCGTCTTATTTTGCCTGCTGTCACTTTTGCACATATTTTAGTTATTGCATTACCTGCTTCCACAAAACCAGATACATTCTCAGTTTGTTGCATCTTTCCTCTTTTACTTTCGGTCACTGCTGCACAAGTTTTAAATTGTGCATTCTGTGCTGCCGCATCATCTGATTCCTTTTCCACATTGCTTTTTTGGAAGTGCTGGTGATGGTAATCTGTCGTCTAACACCATGAGACAGTGTCACATGGATAATTCTGTTAGATTATTTTTAACAAAAAACATTTTCTGCAAACTCTTCTAACACCAGATGTTCATGTTTCACTGTTGCAGTCATTACACTTGGGTTATCCCGCTGGCAGGCTACCCGCAGTCGGCCTGAATTCCAAAGTCCTGGTCCGGCGTCTGTTGCGGTCGCCTCTTCCCTGACAGAGCACCAGGGGTATAAAAGATGCAGCCGACGTCATTTTTTTTTAGTCTTTCTTGCCGCGCGGTGCCCGAAGGAAAAGCAGTTCGCAAGTGCCGGTCTGCCGCCTCCTGAGATTTTTGTAATTGAATTTCAGATCTGAAGTCTTCAATAAAGCTAAGTACCCCGTTGGGGAAACTTTTTTCTTGCTCCAGACCGATGTCAGAAAAAGTTAATTGTATTTCTTATGGGAAGCAAATATCTCATAAGGATTTTCATTCTTACTGTATTCCTTGCCTAGGCCCTGATCATGATGTTGCTAGTTGTCTGTTTTTTGCTAGATTTAACCAACGCACTATAAAGCGTCTGTACGATTTTGCCTTTCATTACTTTGGCCGAAGGTTTAACTATATAATCCTGTTGGAATAACCGACTACCAGAATTCATAAAAAGCGCAAGGATAAAGAAAAGGACAGGCATCCGAAATCCAAAACTGACGAAGCCTCTTCTAGGCCATTCGCCGGTGCTCAGTGAGGCGCTTTCGCAGCCCCTGACTCCCGCTACCTCAGAGCCACAGGCCGCCTCCAACTCCCACGTGGAGACAACTAGGCCTCTGGATACTCTAGGTATTGGCCATTCGGAAATCAATCCCTCAGATGGGTCCGGAGCCGCTGAGCAGGCATCTGCTTCTGAGGGTGTTTTCAGACCTACACAACTTTATATAAAACCTACTTCAGCATCCAAGACAAAGTCTAAAGCAGTTTTAAAGACAAGGAAACAAGTACAGAATTCTATAGGACAGACTTCTATGCCTAAGAAACAGATGCTCAAAATGGCTGAAAACCTAATTTGATCAGGGATTCCCTTACCCCTCCTGATAAGAGACCTAGGCAAAACACTGAATACGATTCCTCTGATCAGGTTTCCATTTCCTCTGATTACTCTTCAGAACAGGGATATTCTATTCTTCCCTATGAGGATTCTGATGCTGAAGATTCTATTCCGTCAGCTTCTCCTGAGGATTACTCATTTGGGGAAACCCTGCATACCATGAGGGAGCATCTCCACTGGGAGAGCCAGGATTATTCAGATTCTAAGAAAAGGCTTAGAGACTTTTTGTTACTGCTTCAGCACAGACCTCTTGCAATTCCACCTGTTCTAGACATAGTAGATTATGTATTTTCAGAGTCCAGCCTGTCTCCAGACTCTTTACCGCCTGCACCTGTTGAGCCGGACAGATACTACAGGGTTCCAGATTCCCATAAATTTCTATATAAAAACCCTGCTGCTGACCCAGAAATCATCTCACAGGGTCCCAAAGGGGTCAAGGCTGCTTCTGCTAAAAACCCTGTCCCCTCCGATAGAGATTCTAGGACTCTGGACAGATGGTGGAAAAAAGTCTACATTTCTGCTACCTTGGCTGTAAGGGCTTTAAATTGTCCGTTTCATATGCTCAAATATCAACAATACTTACTGTCTTTGTTAAAACAATAAATGTTGACAAATTCTGAATGTGCTGAGAACAAAGAATTGCAGAATTTATTGCATGCAGCTGAACAAGTGGGAAAACATACTTTGCAATGTGGTTATGATTCACTGGAGGCCTCGTGCAGGGCCACAGTTACAGGTTCTCTTATTAGAAGGCATGCTTGGTTAAAGGAACAGAATCTGCCTGATCATGTTAAAGCAAAATTATTGGATGCTGCATTACAGCATGATAAATCTATGCAGACAGTAAAGGATTTCTTACAGGTACAGCCACCCAGATTTAGCAGGAACTGGCCTTATAAGAATTGGTCCTTTCCAGTGGCAGACAGACCACAAAGAGGCAGAGACCCCAGGGCTCATACAGGCCCAAACAATGGGATGCTTCTACCTCCAAAAGCGGAGAAGACAAGTCGCAGCCTTTTAGGAAACCGTCCCAATGATTTCCCTCTGCAAATGCCAAGCACTTATCTTTTGGCAGCTCCCTTAGGGGAAAAGTTAGCACTTTTTTCACAAAATTGGCACAGGATCACCCAGGACAAATGGGTCTTCAGTCTCTCAGGGCTACAGGTTCCACTTTCACACCCTTCCAAAGGCAAAAGGTATGCCAGACCTGCCACACAATCAATGGACAGAGGCACAAAAACAAGATGTTCGTGTTTCACTGCTGCAGTCATTACACTTGGGTTATCCTGCCATCAGGCAGTCCCGCAGTCGGCCAGAGTTCCAAAGTCTTGGTCCGGAGTCTGTTGCTGTCGCTTCTTCCCTGACGTCAGTATGCCAGGGGTATATAAGATGTAGCAGACACCATTTTCTTCAGTCTTTCTTGCTGCGCGGTGCCCAAAGCAAAAGCAATTAGCAAGTGCCGGTCGGCTGATTCCTGAGATTTTCAATTCGAATTTCAGAACCGAAGTCTTCAATAAAGCCAAGTACCCCGTTGGGGAAACTTTTTTTCTTGCCTCAGACTGAGGTCAGTAAAAGTTAATAATTGTATTTCTTGTGGGAAGCAAATACCTCATAAGGATTTTCATTCTTTCTGTATTCCATGCCTAGGCCCAGACCACAACGTCACTAGTTGTCGGTTTTGTGCTAGATTTAACAAGCGCACTATTAAACGTCAGTTTGACTTTGTTCGCCATTACTTTGGCCGAAGGTTCAATTATACCATGCCGTCGGAACAACCGACCGGAATACACAAAAAACGCAAAGACAAGGATAAGGACAGGCATCCAAGCCCCAAAACTGACAAAGCCTCTTCTAGGCCAGTTGCTGGTTCTGTGAGGCGCTTTCGCAGCCCCTGACACCTGCTACCTCAGAGCCACAGGACACCTCCGACTCCCACGTGGAGATGTCTAGGCCACTGGAAACTCAAGGTATTGGGCCTACGGAAACTAACCCCTCAGATGGGTCCAGAGCCACTGAGCAGGCATCTGCTTCTGAGGGTGTTTTCAGACCTTAACAGCTTAAAAACTACAGCAAAGTCTAAAACTCTATTAAAGACAAAGAAGCAAGTACAGCATTCACCTGAACAGGCCTCCATGCCTAAAAAACAGATGCTCAAAATGGCCGAAGACTTCATTACTCTGATCAGGGGTTCCCATCCCCCTCCTGATAAAAGGCCTAGGCAGGATACAGACTGATTCCTCTGACCAGGTTTCCATTTCTTCTGATCCCTCTTCAGACCAGGGATACTCTCTAACCCCCTATGAGGACTCTGATGCTGAAGAATAAATTCCTTCAGCCTCTCCTCCTGAGGATTACTCTTCTGGGGAAACTTTACATACCATGAGGGAGCATTTCCATTGGGAAGGCCAGGATTACTCAGAATCCAAGAAAAGGCTCAAGAGACTTTCTTTTATTGCCTCAGCACAGGCCCCTTGCTATTCTGCCAGTGTTGGATATTGTGGATGATGTGTTTTCTGAATCCTGTTTCTTTGCCCCGTGCTCCAGTCAAGCCAGACAGGTACTACAGAGTCCCTGACGCTCACAAATTTCTTTATAAAAACCCTGTTGCTGACCCCAAAACTGTTTCTCATGGTCCCAAAGGGGTAATGGCTTCCACGGCTAAAAATCCAGTTCCCTCTGACAGGGATTCTAGAGCATTAGACAGATGGGGGAAGAAAGTTGACACTTCTGCAACTTTAGCAGTGAGGGCTTTAAATTGCCAGGTTTCACATGCTTAAATACCAACAATATTTAATGTCTCTGTTAAAACAGAAAATGCTTACAAGTTCAGAACATCCTGACTGCAGGATTTATTGCATACAGCTGAACAAGTGGGAAAACATACTCTGCAATGTGGTTTTGATTCATTAGAGGCTTCTTGTAGACCAACAGTTACAGGATCTGTAATTCGAAGGCATGCTTGGTTAAAAGAACAAGATTTTACCTGATCATGTTAAGGCAAAATTATTGGATGCTCCTTTACAGCAGGATATTTTATTTGGTGTTAAGGCAGAAGAGGTATTAAAGAAAATGGAGGATAAGGCAAAATCTATGCAAACAGTGAAGGATTTCTTACAGGTACAGCCACCTCGATTTAACAGAAATTGGCCTTCAAAAAATTGGTCCTTTCCAGTGTCAGACAGACCACAGAGAGGCAGATACAGGCGCCCAAGAGGCAGATCTCGGCCCAAAGTCTTACAGACCCACGACAGTGGGGTGCTTCAACCCCAAAAGGAGGGGAAGACAAGTCACAACCTTATAGGAAACCGTCCCAATGACTTCCCCCTTCAAATGCCAAGCACTTCTTTTGGCGGCTCCCTTAGGGGGAAAACTAGCACTTTTTTCACAAAATTGGCATATAATCACCCAAGACAAATTGGTTCTGAATATTGTGACTCAAGGTTACAGGTTCCACTTTCACACTCTACCAAGGCTAAAAGGAATGCCAGACCTGCCACAAAATCAATGGGCAGAGGCGCAAAAATAAATTGCAGCCCTCATGGACATGAGAGCTATTCAAAAAGGTACCACAGCAGGGACAAGGATTTTACTCAAGACTCTTCCTGGTCCCCAGAAAGGACATTGCCTGGAGACCCATACTGGACCTTTCTACTCTAAATACTTACCTGGATGTTCCAAAATTCAAAATGTTGACACTACAGCAACTTCTTCCCATGCTGGGTAAGAAGGCTTGGATCGTTACTTTGGACCTCAGAGGCATACCTGCATGTCCCTATTGGACAAAATTGCAGAAGATACCTCAGATTCATAGTTGGTTCAATGCATTACCAATTCTCTGCACTGCACTTTGGCTTATCTACTGCGCCCAGGGTCTTCACAAAATGCCTGGCACCAGTAATTGCATTTCGCAGACAAAAAGGAATTCAAATATATCCATACTTCGACTGCCTTATTCAAGCAGAGAGCAAGGACATTCTTCTAAAGCATCTGGCGTTTGTGAAAAGATTGCTTATTTGCCTAGGGTACACAGTAAACGAAAAGAAGTCAAAACTAGTGCCCTCACAAGAGAATATTCCTGGGTGCCAGCTTAAATACAACGACCCAGATGGCTTATCTCACGCCAGACAAGCAAGGACAACTGACTCTGTGCTTTCAATTGATGGCAACAAAAACCCAACTCCCTGCAAGAAAAACTCTGCAGGTCTTGGGGTTCATGGCATCCTGTATATTACTAATACCATATGCCAGACTGCATATGAGGAAATTAGTGGTACCTTAAAAGTGTTGTGACTCAACACTGTCACAGTTTGGAAGCAGTAATACCACTTCCCTGCCTACAACAGGAGTTTCGATGGTGGGCACAGGCATGTCACCACAACAAGGGACAGCCTTTCACTCTACCCACAGCCAGGCAGACACTAACAGATGCTTCGGATTGCGCCTGGGGAGCACACATGACAGGAAAATCTATTCAGGGCAAGTGGGCCGCAGACCAAATGCATCTTCACATCAATCAAAAAGAGATGCTAGCTGTACAAAATGCCCTAACAGCTTTCAAGGATCTTCTGCATCCAGGACAACTATTACTAAAGACGGACAACACCACAGTTATGTGGTACATAAACAAGCAAGGGGGCACTCATTCTTATCCCCTCTGCAGACAAGCCATGACCTTGTGGAACACAGCTCTAAACTATCAAGTTCATCTGCAAGCACAATTCCTGCCAGGAAAGAAAAAAAAATACTCTGGCAGACGACTTAAGCAGAAACATCATGGATCCTCACTAGTGGAAATTAAATCCACAAGTATTCAGCATAACACAAAAATGGGGGAGCCCAGACATGGATCTTTTTGCCTCCCCAATGAACTGCCAACTACAGAAATTCTGCACAAGGACTTACCACACACAAGCATGGAAAGTGGATGCTCTCTCGTTCAGCTGGAAGAGCCTAAAAGTTTATGCCTTCCCACCACTGCCTCTCCTTTCAAGGGTACTCCTAAGTCAGACAAGAAAAGCCAAAAATGATCCTGATTGCCCCAGACTGGCCACGCCAGCACTGGTACCCAATCTTAAACTTAGCTCAAGGTCCACCATGGATTTTACCTCAAATTCCGCATCTTCTGACTCAACAAAACAATCAGATCCTGCACAGCCAGCTCAAAACCTTAAACCTGGCTGCATGGCAGATTCCTTAGTCAAGCAGACAACACCTCTCTCTAAAGCTGTCATTTTGGAGGCCAGGAGGCCTAGCACCAGGAAATCCTATTCAGAAAAGTGGAAGAGATTCTGTGCCTGGAACTGGGCTCAAAGCTTTGACCCACTTGTCCCAAATATTCCTCAGATATTACAATACTCAACTGAGATGCTGGACAAAGACCTATCCTTTTCATCCTTTAAGATCCACACTCTGCCATCTCTGCTCATTACAACACAGATCCTCCTATTTTCTCTCATCCATTGCTAAAACAGTACCTCAGAGGGGCTAAAAACATAAGACCGCCCCGGAGAGCACCAACACCAACTTGGGACCTCAGTTTTGTCTTGGAAAAACTAATTTACCTCCTTTTGAGCCAGCCAATTCAGCAGAATTAAAATGTGTCATGGAAAACCGCTCTGCTTCTGGCAATAACCTCAGCACGAAGAGTCTGAGTTACAGGCACTAATGGCAATGGAGCCTCATCATTTTTCACCAAGACAGGGTTTCTTTAAGAACAAACCCTTCATTTATGCCAAAGGTGGTATCTAGTGTGGCTCTTAACCAAACTGTTCACTTGCCAACTTTTTATCCAAATCCCCAGAATAAAGGGGAGAGACTTCTGCATTCATTGGACATACACAGGCAGTTACGTTTCTACTTGGACAAAACAAAAGTTTTCAGGAAAACTGCGCAATTGTTTGTAGCATATGCTGCAGGATCACAGGGAAAGGCTATTTCAAAGCAGACTGTTTCAAAGTGGATAGGACACTATCGGTTTCTACTACACACAGCATGGGAAAGCTGTACCTAGCAACATTAGGCCACATTCCACCAGGGCAACAGCCACTTCAGTTGCCTACCTTAGAGGAGTACCTACCAAAGATATCTTGGAAGCTGCAACTTGAGTTCAGTGCACACCTTTACCAAACATTATCACTTGCGTCTTTATTCTAAATCCAGAGCTGGCTTTGCCACTGCAGTGCTGCAGGGCCTCATAGCCACTCCAAATCCTCTATAGAACCAGCCACCCTACCTCAGCTTTGGGATTCAACCCAAGTGTAATGACTGCAGCAGTAAAACACGATGAACATAGTACAGTTTTGTACCTACCATAAATGTAAATGTTCGAGTATATTCACTGCTGCAGTCCAGGTTTTACCCTTCCTCCATCCCGTCTTTCTTAGCTGGGCTTATCTATACCTTTCTACCCTATACTACCTATATGGTGTATTTGCTGGTAACTGAAGGTGTTGGTTTTATTTTTTATGTATGTTTTATTAGCAGTATGTATTGTCTATCTATTTGGGGGCACCTGACATCTGGGGCAAGAAAAACTGAAGAAAATGGCGTCTGCTGCATCTTGTATACTCCTGGCGCACTGACGTCAGGGAAGAAGCGACAGCAACCGACGCCGGACCAAGACTAACTCTGGCCGACTGCAGGATAACCCAAGAGTAATGACTGCAGCAGTGAATACACTCTAACATCTACATTTATGATAGGTACAAAACTGTACTTTTAATCTCTCATGGACATGAGGGCTATTCAGCCAGTGCCACATCAAGAGCAGGACAAGGATTTTACTCAAGACTTTTCTTAGTACCAAGAAAGGACAAAGCCTGGAGACCAATTCTGGACCTGTCTATTCTAAACACTTTCCTGGACATTCCAAAATTCAAAATGTTGACTCTGCAGCAGCTTCTGCCCATGCTGGGCAAGAAGGCTTGGCTTGTAACTTTGCATACCTGCATGTCCCAATCAGACAATATTGCAGAAGATACCTCAGATTCATAGCTGGCTCAATGCACTACCAATTCTCTGCACTGCCCTTTGGCTTATCTACTGCGTCCAGGGTCTTCACAAAATGCCTGACACCAGTAATTGCATTTTGCAGACAGAGGAATTCAAATAGTTCCCTACTTGGACGACTGCCTTATTCAACCAGAGACCAAAGACATACTACTAAAGCATCTGGCATTTGTAAAAAGATTGCTAATTTGCCTAGGGTACACAGTAAACGAAAAGAAATCAAAATTAGTACCCTCTCAAGCGATAATATTCCTGGGTGCAAGCTTAAATACAACTGCCCAGATGGCTTATCTCACGACAGACAAAGGCAACTGATTTCTTACTTCAAAAACATGGCAACAAAGACCCAGTTATCTGCAAGAAAAATTCTGCAGGCTCTGGGCTACATGGCATCCTGCATTCTACTAATTCCATATGCAAGAATGCATATGAGGAAACTACAGTGGTATCTAAAAAGTGTTTTGACTCAGCATTGCCACAGCCTGGAAACGATTACTCTCATTCCCTGCCTGCAACAGGAGTTTCGATGGTGGGCACAGGCCTGTCACCACAACAAGGGACAGCCATTTGCTCTACCCACAGCCAGGCAGACATTAAAAACAGATGCATCAGATTATGCCTGGGGGGCGCACATGGCAGGAACATGTATTCAGGGCATATGGCCCACAAGCCAAATGCATCTTCATATCAATCAAAAAGAGATGCTAGCTGTACAGAATGCACTGACAGCCTTCAAGGACCTACTTCATCCAGGACAACTGCTGATAGACGGACAATACTACAGTCATGTGGCACATAAAACAAGCAAGGAGGCACACATTCCTACCCCCCCTGCAGACCAGCCATGACTTTGTGGAACACAGCATTGACTTATCAAGTACACCTGCAAGCACAATTCCTGCCAGGAAGGACAAAAATACCTTGGCAGACAAACTAAGCAGAAACCTCATGGATCCTCACGAGTGGAAACTAGATCCACAAATCTTCAGAATGATAACAGGGAATTGGGGATGCCCAGACATAGGTCTATTTGCCTCCCCTCACAGCTGCAGGCTACAAAGATTCTGCACTTGGACTTATCACGAGCAAGCATGGAAAGTGGACGCCCTTTCATTCAGCTGGAAAGCCCTCTCAGTATATGCCTTCTCTCTGCCTCTCCTCCCAAAGGTGTACTCGTAAAAGTCCGATAAGAGAAGCCAAAAATTATCCTGATTGCCCCAGACTGGCCATGCCAGAACTGGTACCCAATCCTAAAGAGCTGGTCTCAAGGCCCAGCTTGTACATTACCCCAAATTCCTCATTTGCTGACCCAACAAAACAATCAGATCCTACACAGCTAACTCAGAACCCTAAGTCTGGCTGCATGGCGGATAATGTAACCATTCAGAACACACCTCTCTAAAGCAGTTATGGATGTTATTTTGGAGGCCAGGACGCCCAGCACCAGAAAATCTTATGCAGAAAAATAGAAGAAATTCTGTGCTTGGAACCAGGCACAAGGAATTGACACGCTGGTTCCAAATATTCCTCAAATTTTACAATACCTAACTGAGATGCTGGACAAAGGCCTATCCTCATCAGTTAAGGTCCATGCTTCTGCCATTTCAGCTCATTACAATATGGACCCACCTATTTTCTCTCATCCACTGCTAAGGCAGCATCTCAGAGGGGCCAAAAACATAAGACCTCCAAGGAGAGCTCAAATACCTGCATGGGACCTCAATTTTGTCTTGGAAAAACTCACACTACCTCCTTTTGAGCCAGCCAGTACTGCGGCAATAAAATATTTATCCTGGAAAACAGCTCTTCTCCTAGCAATAACTTCAGCAAAAAGAGTCTCAGAATTACAGGCACTAGTGGCTGTGGAACCTTTATTATTTTCCATCTGGACAGGGTTTCTCTAAGAACAAGGCCAACTTTTATGCCTAAGGTAGTGTCCAATGTGGCCCTTAACCAAACCATACATTTGCCTACCCCAAACCCACAGAATAAGGGGAAGAGACTTCTGCATTCTTTTGGACATGCACAGACCGCTACGCTTTTACTTGGACAAGACTAAAGCTTTCAGAAAGACTGGGCAACTCTTAGTGGCATATGCTGCAGGATTGCAAGGGAAAGCAATTTCAAAGCAGACTATTTCAAAATGTATAGGCCATTGTATTAGATGTTCATCGTGCATACAGCTGCAGTAATCACAGATGGGTTTTCTGCAGTCAGGCGGGTCCTCGGTCGGCCGAATTCCAAAGTCTAGGTCCGGTGTCGGTTGTCGCTTTCTTTCCTGACGTCAGTGCGACAGGGGTATACAAGACACAGCCGACGCCATATTCTTCAGTCTTTTTTGCCGCGTGGTGCCCGAAGCAGAAGCAGTTCGCAAGTGCCAGTCGGCCAGCTCCTGACATTACAAATAATTGGAAACCAAAGTCTTCTTTAAAGCTAAGTACCCCGTTGGGGAAACGTTTCTTGCCTCAGACCGATGTCAGACAAAGTTAACAATTGTATTTCTTGTGGGAAGCAAATAAGGATTTCCATTCCCTCTGCATACCTTGTTTAGGCCCAGACCACGACGTCTCGGCCTGTCGCTTTTGCGCTACTTTCAATAAACGCACTATTAAGCGTCGGGCGAAGTTCGCCCAGCACTTTTTTGGTAAAGCCTTTGATTATAAAATGTCTGATACTCAGACTACCGTGTTGTCCAAAAAACGCAAGGACAAAGACAGACACGCGAGGTCCGCGGTCTCCACCGACACCACACCAAAACCGGCTACACGTGGTCCGGTTCTCAGCGAGGCGCCTACGCAGCCCCTGACTACCGACGACACTTCTTTGGCGGTGTCCTCTGTAACAGAGACCGCAGGTACCTCAGCCCATACCCAGACTACAACCACTGAAGCCACTGTGAGTGTTGAGCCTCCTAATGTGGACAGGTCCACTTTCACCCATGGTGTCTTTAGACCCTCATCTTCCTTCTCCATAAAGGCCTTTAAGTCCAGATCAGCCATGCATCTCAAGAGGCCTGTTGCACAGGGCCCATCTCCAGGCCCCATGCCTAAAAAGCAGATGCTAAAAATGGCTGAGGATTTAATTACTCTGATCAGGGGTTCCCAATCCCCTCCAGACAAGAGACCCAGAGTGGAGGAAGCTTCTCCCTCTTCTGACCATGACTCCATTTTTTCAGAAAATTCTGATGAAGAGGAACACTCGTACTCCCCTTTTGAAGATTCGGATGCTGAGCAGTCCATTCCTTCTGCATCTCCCCCAGAGGATTTCTCTTTTGGGGAAACCTTGCACACCTTGAGGGAACACTTCCATTGGGAAGGTAAAGACTTTTCTGATTCCAAGAAAAGACTTGGGGAATACCACAGCACAGACCTCTGGCGATACCTCCTGTCTTGGACATACTTGATGATGCTTACTCGGAGGCTTGCCTAAATCCGGATTCCCTGCCTCCTGCCCCAGTCAAGCCTGATGGGTACTACCGAGTTCCTAACTCTCACCAATTCCTTTACAAAAGCCATAATGCTGACCCTGAAACCATTTCTCAAGGCCCCAAGGGAATGAAGGCCTCTACTGCTAAGAATCCACTACCTTCCAAAAGAGTGTCTAGATCCTTAGAAAGGAAGGGAAAAAAGGTATATACCTCGGCCACCCTAGCCATGAGGGCCTTAAATTGTCAGTTCCATATGCTTAAATATCAGCAGTTATGCTTAAATATCAGCAGTTTCTGTTATCACAATTAAGAAATAAAACGTCTCAACCTGAACAACCAGATTTGAAGGAGTTGCAGGATATGATGCATAGTGCAGAACAAGTGGGTAAACGCACCTTACAATGTGGCTATGATGCCCTAGAGGCCTCAAGTAGAGCTGCTGTGACAGGATCAGTCATTCGTAGACATGCCTGGCTTAGGGAACAAACCTTGCCTGACCATGTTAAAGCTAAGCTACTAGATGCTCCTTTACAAAAGGATGTACTATTTGGTACTAATGCTGAGGAGATACTACGGTAAATGGAAGAAAAAGCTAAATCTATGCAAACTGTCAAAGATTTTCTACAGGTTCAACCACCACATTTTAGCAGAAATTGGCCTTCAAAGAACTGGTCCTTTCCAGCCACGGACAAGCCACAAAGAGGTAGATACAGGCGCACAAGGGGCAGAGGACAACCTCAAGGATCATATAGAGGCAGACAATGGCAAACTCCAGCACCAAGAGGTGGCAAAGACCGTGCACAGCAATACAGGAAACAAACTCAATGACTTCCCCTTTTCATGCCAAGCAAGTCTCAGCTGACAGCACCCTTGGGAGGAAAGCTGGCATCATTTACAAGAAATTGGCATATTATCACAACAGACAAATGGATCCTGGACATTATAAACAGAGGCTACAGATTTCATTTTCACACTCTTCCAAAAATGAGAGGCATGCCGAACCTGCCACACAATCAAAGGGTAGAGGCTCAAATACAAATTTCAAAGCTTATGGCCATGAAAGCTATTCAAGAGGTACCTACTCACGAACAAGGTCAAGGTTTTTATTCCAGACTTTTTCTGGTACCAAGGAAAGGAACCGACTGGAGACCCATTTTGGACTTATCCATCCTAAACACATTTCTACTGCCAAAATTCAAGATGCTCACATTACAGCAGCTTCTTCCCATGCTCGGCAAGGAGTTTTGGCTGGTAACATTGGACCTCAAGGAGGCATACCTGCATGTCCCAATCAGACAAAGCTGCAGAAGATGCCTCCGATTTCTTGCAGGTTCAATCCACTTTCAATTCTCTGCATTGCCCTTTGGCTTATCTACTGCGCCCAGAGTATTCGCGAAATGCCTGGCATCAGTAATTGCCTACTGCAGACTTCAAGGGATACAAATTTACCCTTATTTGGACGACTGCCTGATCCAAGCGGACAACAAGCACATACTTCTGGAACATCTGTCTTATGTAACACGGTTATTGAATTCTCTGGGATACACAGTCAACAAAAAGAAATCCAGGCTAACACCATCTCAGAAAATAACTTTCCTGGGTGCCAACTTGGACACAAACACCCAGATGGCCTATCTTACGCCAGAAAAACAAGGGCAACTAACTCATTACTTCAAAATACTAGCAAATTGTACCAGGCTCACTGCAAGGAAAATCCTGCAGGCTCTGGGCTTCATGGCATCTTGCATTCTTCTAATCCCATGTGCAAAGTTGCATATGAGGAAACTTCAATGGTACCTAAAAAAAACTATGGTCTCAACACAGTCACAGTTTGGAAACAATAATACCAATAATTCCATGTTTGCAAAAGGAATTTCTATGGTGGGCCCAAGCATGCCAAACAAACACAGGTCTTCCATTCTGCAAGCCTCAAGCAAATCAAGTCATCACAACAGACGCCTCAGACTACGCCTAGGGGGCGCACATGAGACAGGTGCATTCAGGGCAAATGGTCCCAAAAGGAAAAGCACCTTCACATCAATCAAAAAGAAATGCTAGCAGTGATAAATGCAATTACAATTTTCAAGGACCTCCTGCATCCAGGGCAATTATTGATAAGAACAGACAACACCACAGTAATGTGGTACATAAACAAACAAGGTGGAACACATTCCTACCCCCTGTGCAGGCTAGCCATGTCACTTTAGATCTTGGCTCTGGAATGGCAAATCGAACTTCAAGCACAGTACTTGCCAGGATTGGAAAACACGCTGGCAGACAATCTAAGCAGAAATATGACAGATCCACACGAATGGAAGTTGCATCCTCAAGTGTTTACAAAGATAATCCAAGCGTGGGGAAGACCAGACATAGATCTCTTCGCCTCCCACAGGAATCATCAATTGAAAAAGTTCTGTTCAAGGACCTTTCATCCAAAGGCCTGGAGAGTAGATGCCCTTTCTTTCAGTTGGGCAGCATGGACAGTTTACGCTTTCCCACCTTTGCCTCTTCTGCCCAAGGTGCTCTTGAAAGCAAGAGCAGACAGACCGAAGATGATACTGATTGCTCCAGACTGGCCAAGACAACACTGGTACCCACTCCTGAGGAGCCTAACACATACTCCTCCCTGGAACCTACCTCTAATGCCTCTTCTACTGACTCAGCACAGCTGCAAAACTCTTCACAGTCAGCTGAAAACACTCAATCTGGCTGCATGGAAAATTCCTTAACACCACAACAGACCCTACTCTCCAAAGAGGTGCAGGATGTCATTTTGGAGGCCAGAAGGCCATCTACTAGAAAGGCTTACTCCGCAAAATGGAAACGGTTTTGCGCTTGGAATGAGAAAAAAGGCCAGGATCCTAGAAAACTGAATTTGCCTCAGATATTACAGTATCTAGCCGAGCTGTTGAACAGTGGACTTTCATTTTCCTCCATCAAAATTCATGCCTCAGCCATTTCTGCAGAATACAACACTGATCCACCCTTTTTCTCTCACCCACTTTTAAGACAGTTCCTCAGAGGAACTAAGAATATAAGACCTCCAAGGAAACAACCAATACCAGCCTGGGATCTTGACTACATTCTAGAAAAATTAACATTACCTCCCTTTGAACCAGCTGCCTCAACAGATTTGCAATATTTGTCCTGGAAAACAGCTTTCCTTCTGGCCATTACCTCAGCTCGTAGGGTTTCGGAACTACAAGCCCTCATGGCTGTGCAGCCCTTTCTCATCTTCCATCAGGGACAGGGTTTCCCTACGAACCAACCCGTCATTTATGCCTAAGGTAGTATCCAGGGTAGCTTTAAATCAGGCCATACACTTACCTACCTTTTACCCCAATCCTCAAAACAAAGGGGAAAGGCTGCTACATTCCTTAGACATCCATAGACAGCTACGTTACTATTTGGACAGAACACAGCCCTTCAGGAAATCAGAACAACTTTGTGTCCTATGCTGTAGGAGCTCAAGGGAAACCAATTTTCAAACAGACAATTTCAAAATGGATAGGCCATTGCATACGGTTTTGTTACTCCTTTCATGGCAAACCTGTTCCTACAGGCATCAGATCCCACTCCACAAGGGCCACAGCTACCTCTACAGCCTTCCTCAGAGGAGTCCCTACCAAAGATATTTTGGATGCAGCCACTTGGAGTTCTGTGCATACCTTCACAAAACACTACCACCTGCCTTTATACTCCAAAACTAGAGCAGGCTTTGCCACTGCTGTGTTGCAGGGCATTCTGGCTGCTCCCAGTTCCACCTAGTGCCTACCACCCTGTGCGTAGCTTTGGGATTCTACCCATCTGTGATTACTGCAGCTGTATGCACGATGAACATAGTACAGTTTTGTACCTACCATAAATGTAGATGTTCTAGTGCCAATACAGCTGCAGTACAGGTTTCCCTCCCTCCTTCCCCTCTTGGTAAAGGCCTAGTGGCTAATACCTCCTCATGCAACCTGATTGGCTTATCCTTCTATGGTGTATTTGCTTGCAAATACTGATTTTTGATTATATTGCAATGCTTGACTAATATATATATATATATATATATATATATATATATATATATATATATATATAATTTATGTATTGCCTTCCTTCTGGGGGCACCTGACATCTGTGGCAAGAAAGACTGAAGAATATGGCGTCGGCTGTGTCTTGTATACCCCTGTCGCACTGACGTCAGGAAAGAAAGTGACAACAACCGACGCCGGACCTAGACTTTGGAATTCGGCCGACCGAGGACCCGCCTGACGGCAGAAAACCCATCTGATTACTGCAGCTGTATTAGCACTCTAACATCTACATTTATGGTAGGTACAAAACTGTACTTTTCTGCTATTCGCAACATGGCAAATCAGTGCTTAAGGGCATTAGGCCACATTCTACCAGAGCAGCAGCCACTTCAGCAGCCTTCCTCAGAGGAGTACCAACCACGGACATTTTGGAGGCTGCTACCTGGACTTCAGTGCACACTTTCACAAAGCACTACCACTTAACTCTTTACTCTAAATCCAGAGCAGGCTTTGCCTCTGCAGGGCCTCATAGCCACTCCTAATTCTATTTAGGCCCAGCCGCCCAACCTCAGCTTTGGGATTCAATAATGACTGCAACAGTGAATCACGATGAACATAGTACAGTTGTGTACCTACCATAAATGTAGATGTTCGAGTGTATTCACTGTTGCAGTCCAGGTTACCCTTCCACCATCCCCCTTTGATTACTAGGACTTATCTGTACTTCTCTATTCTATACAACCTATGTGGTGTATTTGCTTGTAGATGAAGTTTGTGCATGCTTTTTTTATGATCAGAATTTTTTAGCCTACCCTTTTTGGGGGCACCTGACATCTGGGGCAAGAAAACCTGAAGAAAATGGCGTTGGCTGCATCTTTTATACCCCTGGCGCTCTTGACGTCAGGGAAGAGGTGACAGCAACCGATGCCGGACCAGGACTTTGGAATGCAGGCAGACTTGCAGGTAGCCTGCCAGCAGGATAACCCAAGTGTAATGACTGCAACAGTGAATACACTCTAACATTTACGGTAGGTACACAACTGTACTTTCTGGTATCTGCACCAGTTTAAAAGACTGTCTTCTTTAGTTCTACATGGCGACAGCTAAACGCTGCTCATTTGTAACTTCCACCACACATGAATCTTTGTTTACATTCTGACTCTTAATATCAAACATATTTTTCTCCAAATTCTCACTTTCTATCCCCAAACTCTCCATAGCTTTTCTCACCTCCTCCATGCTGTTCTTCCCTTATACGTCTTCTTTGCTGGTGTAGGAACCCTCAGTCATCTAGCAGCTCCAAAGTGTATGGGTTCTTTATTAAAATATACACATCTGTTCACATATATGTACAGTATTTACAATTATACACAATATCTGCAATATATTTTTCTGTCTCACATTTTCTGTCACAGATACAGTATTCCTTTTTTGCTTTCTGACCCCCCACTCTAACTTCCACAACCAAAACCTTAATTTTTTTAACATCATAGTAAAGTCCCATTTTTACAGTTTCCTTCACCATTTGATTCTAAATTAGCCATATAATACAGAATATTTTTTGTCAATTCCCTTGACATAATTTCTACTTTTATTTTTGTAATACCCAAATTCTGTTGTATCCATATTTATGCTGTTTACTTTTTTAAATCTCTCCACAGCGTCTTTGCTTATACACTAAATGTTCTATTTTTTAATTCGTATAGTTCTTGTTCCTTCATAATAACATTTTGATAATTCCTTTCTAAACAGTCAGTAGCTTAGTTAGATGTTCTTTGTGTTTCACTGTTTCAGTCATTACATTTGGGTAATCCTGCTGGCAGGTTGCCCTCAGTCGGCCTGAATTCCAAAGTCCTGGGTCCTGCGTCGACTGCTGTCGCCCCTTCCCTGATGTCAGGTTGTCAGGGGTATAAAAGATGCGGCCAACGCCATTTTCTTTAGGCTTTCTTGCAGTGCGGTGCCCGAAGCAGAAGCAGTTCGCAAGTGCCGGTCGGCCGACTCTTGAGATTTTCGTGTTCGAGTTTCAGATCCGAAGTCTTCAATAAAGCTAAATACCCCATTGGGGAAATGTTTTTTCTTGCTCCAGACCGATGTCAGAAAAAGTTAATTGTATTTCTTGTGGAAAGCAAATACCTCATAAGGATTTTGATTCTTACTGTATTCCTTGCCTAGGCCCTGATCAAAACCTTGCTGGTTGTCTGTTTTGTGCTAGATTTAACCAACGCACTATTAAGCATCTGTATGATTTTGCTTTAAATTATTTTGGACGCCAGTTTAATTATCCAGAAATGTCGTCTGATAGCCATCAGATTACCAGAGTGCACAAAAAACGCAAAGAAAAGGAGGGAGAGAGACCACCGAGGCCCAAAACCGACGACAAAGCTTCACCTAAGCCAGTCGCATGTTCGCCGGTCCTCAGTGAGGCACTTTCGCAGCCCCTGACTACCACTACTAGAGTCCCGAGGGCTGGAAAC